>NW_028135711.1:0-260000 GCF_964662115.1 Mustela nivalis | reverse complement strand
TAGTATTTGCAGCACTATGGGAGCATACGGCATAGAGCGAAATCCTCTTTGCCCTGGGCATCGCCTCTGGGAAAGCATAGCATTCTTTGCGAAACCAGATTCGGGTCTGAGGGATTCTCCTGTTGCCTGAGCTGGTCTCCTCAGCACGGTGTAATAAACCCGAATGGAACGAAATCTTCTTTGCCTGTACATCTCTCTGCCTGAGAGAGAAGCGAGCTTGCGCCTGTGGAAAGAGCCTTAAGGAAAGGGACTTGTCTTTCACGGTGCTCCCCAGAGGCAAGCTGCAAAGTGAAAAGAGCAGGAGCCGTTGGTCTTCTGGTCTGGAAAAGGTTGCTAAGCAGGAGAGCCTTCCCAGGCAGGCACAGCGGCCAGTGACAATACAAGTGTCACTAGCTCCCTGTGCAGAGAAGGAAGTCTGGCCAGCTAAGGAGACAGGAGGGGATGAGGTGGGCAGGGCGCGTGGTCCTCTCTTAGAAAGGAGTCTGGGCAGAGTGCATGCCTGTCCTGAGCCTCTGGGCTTAAGGAGACAGCAGCTCCTTGGCCACCTGTCCCTGGGGCAGACATGCACTAGCCACCAGGCCCCTACCCTGAACTCGCAGAAACAGCTCCCTGAAATAACGGGGACTCAGATGCCGTCTTCCTCCAGGATGTGGAAGCTTGGAGGAGGCACGGGGTTTCAGGGGAAGGAGTGGGGACAGTCCCCCAAAGCTCCTTATTAAGTGCATGGGCGGTGTGCTGGGATCCTGTCACCATTCCTTTCCTGTGGGGAAAGCACTGGCCTAGTCGGCGAGTCCGCCTGAGCGCCAGAGTAAAGGGCCAAGCGATGCCTACACTGGGAGATGGTGGTGTGCATAGAGTGCCATCCAAGGCTACGCGCGTTATAGCAGCATCGTGGCTGTGTCTGCTTAGTTCGGCCTGGCAGGGTGATCCCAGGACGCGACCATGGATCCCTGGAAAGCAAGGACCAAGAGGCACCAGCTCTCCCGCAGCTCTTCTTCCCTGAGGCAACTGAAGGCTTGCTGAGGAAGCAGCAGCGAAGTGCTGTTCGCTCCAAGCCAAAGCCTCTGCGAAAGCACAGCATTCGCTGAGAAATGTTCTGTGGGCTGCTGCTGCTTGCCTGAGCCCAGTCTCACGGTGGGAGAAACCCGCATACAGCGAAAGCTTCATCTCCCTGTGAAAGCACTGCGTTCCTTGTGAAATCAGAGTTGGGTTTGGGGATGCTGCTACTGCTTGCCTGAGCTAGACTCCGGAGCTCGGTGGAAGATACTCGCATGGATCGGACTACCCTTGCCCTAGCATACCCTCTGCCTGAGAGAGAAGCCAAGAGTGGGGCAGGCTCAGTACGCCGCCCCCGGAGAAGAGAAGGAGCCGTTGGCCTTGGGGTCAGGAAATGCTCGGGAAGCAGGATAACCTGCCGTGGCATTAACAGCAGGCCGGTGGCAAGACAAGTGTCACCTGCTCTATGTGCAGAGCGATGGAACCCTGGCTGCTAAGGAGACATGAGGGGACGACTAGGGCAGAGGAGCGTGAACCACTCTGAGGAAGGAGTCTGGGCAGAAGGCAGGCCTGTCCTGTGCCTCTAGTCGCAAGGGGAGATCATCTCCTTGGCCACCTGTCCCAAGGGCAGACTTGGGCTTGCCACCAGGTGCTATACCCGGAACGCGCAGAAACAAACCCATGAAGAAACGGGCAGTCAGATGCCGTCTTCCACCAAGATGTGGCAGCGATGTGGGTGGCAGTGCGTGTGCCGGGAAAGGAGTGGAGACAGTCCCCCACAGTTCCCTGTCCCAGTGCCCGGGCGTGTGCAGTGATCCTGTCACATCCTCTCTCCTGTGGTGAAGGCACTGGCCTAGACCCCGAGTCTGCCTGTGCGCCAGAGAAAAAGGCAAAGCCTTTCCTACCCCAGGAGATGGTAATAGGCATAGAGTGCCATGCTAAGACATGCACGCTGCTGCAGGGTTGGGACTGTGTCTGCTTAGTTCGGCATAGCAAGGTGAACCCCGGGCGTGATCTTGAAGCCCGGGAAAGCAAGTCCCAAGAGGCACCAGCTCTCCCGCCTCTCTTCTTCCATGCCGCGACAGAGTGAACACCCAAAGCCTTTCTGAGGAAACAGCAGCGAAGTGTGGTTCGTGCCAAGCTGAAAACATCTGCGAAAGCATAGCAGTCGCGAGGAAATCAGAGTCGGTTCTGTGGGCTGCTTTTGTTGCTTGCCTTAGCCTAGTATTTGCAGCACTATAGGAGCATAGGGCATGGAGCGAAATCCTCTTTGCCCTGGGCATCGCCTCTGGGAAAGCATAGCATTCTTTGCGAAACCAGATTCGGGTCTGAGGGATTCTCCTGTTGCCTGAGCTGGTCTCCTCAGCACGGTGTAATAAACCCACATGGAACGAAATCTTCTTTGCCTGTGCATCTCTCTGCCTGAGAGAGAAGCGAGCTTGCGCCTGTGGAAAGAGCCTTAAGGAAAGGGACTTGTCTTTCACGGTGCTCCCCAGGAGCAAGCTGCCCAGTGAGAAGAGCAGGAGCCGTTGGCCTTCTGGTCTGGAAAAGGTTGCTAAGCAGGAGAGCCTTCCCAGGCAGGCACAGCGGCCAGTGACAATACAAGTGTCACTAGCTCCCTGTGCATAGAAGGAAGTCTGGCCAGCTAAGGAGACAGGAGGGGATGAGGTGGGCAGGGCGCGTGGTCCTCTCTTAGAAAGGAGTCTGGGAAGAGAACATGCCTGTCCTGAGCCTCTGGGCTTCAGGAGACAGCAGCTCCTTGGCCACCTGTCCCTGAGGCAGACATGCACTAGCCACCAGGCGCCTACACTGAACTCGCAGAAACAGCTCCCTGAAATAACGGGGAGTCAGATGCCGTCTTCCTCCAGGATGTGGAAGCTTGGAGGAGGCACGGGGTTTCAGGGGAAGGAGTGGGGACAGTCCCCCAAAGCTCCCTATTAAGTGCACGGGCGGTGTGCTGGGAACCTGTCACATTTCCTTTCCTGTGGGGAAAGCACTGGCCTAATCCGCGAATCTGCCTGAGCGCCAGAGTAAAGGGCCAAGCGATGCCTTCACTGGGAGATGGTGGTGTGCATAGAGTGCCATCCAAGGCTACGCGCGCTATAGCAGCATCGTGGCTGTGTCTGCTTAGTTCGGCCTGGCAGGGTGATCCCAGGACGCGAACATGGATCCCTGGAAAGCAAGGACCAAGAGGCACCAGCTCTCCCGCAGCTCTTCTTCCCTGAGGCCCCTGAAGGCTTGCTGAGGAGCAGTAGCGAAGTGCTGTTCGCTCCAAGCCAAAGCTTCTGCGAAAGCACAGCATTCGCTGAGAAATGTTCTGTGGGCTGCTGCTGCTTGCCTGAGCCCAGTCTCACGGTGGGAGAAACCCGCATACAGTGAAAGCTTCATCTCCCTGTGAAAGCACTGCGTTCCTTGGGAAATCAGAGTTGGGTTTGGGGATGCTGCTACTGCTTGCCTGAGCTAGACTCCGGAGCTCGGTGGAAGATACTCGCATGGAGCGAAATACTCTTTGCCCTAGCATACCCTCTGCCTGAGAGAGAAGCCAAGAGTGGGGAAGGCTCAGCCGCCGCCCCCGGAGAAGAGAAGGAGCCGTTGGCCTTGGGGTCAGGAAACGCTCGGGAAGCAGGATAACCTGCCGTGGCATTAACAGCAGGCCGGTGGCAAGACAAGTGTCACCTGCTCCATGTGCGGAGCGATGGAACCCGGGCTGCTAAGGAGACATGAGGGGACGACTAGGGCAGAGGAGCGTGAACCACTCTGAGGAAGGAGTCTGGGCAGAAGGAAGGCCTGTCCGGTGCCTCTGGTCGCAAGGGGAGATCATCTCCTTGGCCACCTGTCCCAAGGGCAGACTTGGGCTTGCCACCAGGTGCTATACCCGGAACGCGCAGGAACAAACCCATGGAGAAACGGGCAGTCAGATGCCGTCTTCCACCAAGATGTGGCAGCGATGTGGGTGGCAGTGCGTGTGCCGGGAAAGGAGTGGAGACATTCCCCCACAGTTCCCTGTCCCAGTGCCCGGGCGTGTGCAGTGATCCTGTCACCTCCTCTCTCCTGTGGTGAAGGCACTGGCCTAGACCCCGAGTCTGCCTGTGCGCCAGAGCAAAAGGCAAAGCCTTACCTACTCCAGGAGATGGTAATTGGCATAGAGTGCCATGGTAAGACATGCACGCTGCTGCAGGGTTGTGACTGTGTCTGCTTAGTTCGGCATGGCAAGGTGAACCCCGGGCGTGATCTTGAAGCCCGGGAAAGCAAGTCCCAAGAGGCACCAACTCTCCCGCCTTTCTTCTTCCCTGCCGCGACAGAGTGAACACCCAAAGCCTTTCTGAGGAAACAGCAGCGAAGTGCGGTTCGTGCCAAGCTGAAAACCTCTGCGAAAGCATAGCAGTCGCGGGGAAATCAGAGTCGGTTCTGTGGGCTGCTTTTGTTGCTTGCCTTAGCCTAGTATTTGCAGCACTATGGGAGCATACGGCATAGAGCGAAATCCTCTTTGCCCTGGGCATCGCCTCTGGGAAAGCATAGCATTCTTTGCGAAACCAGATTCGGGTCTGAGGGATTCTCCTGTTGCCTGAGCTGGTCTCCTCAGCACGGTGTAATAAACCCGAATGGAACGAAATCTTCTTTGCCTGTACATCTCTCTGCCTGAGAGAGAAGCGAGCTTGCGCCTGTGGAAAGAGCCTTAAGGAAAGGGACTTGTCTTTCACGGTGCTCCCCAGAGGCAAGCTGCAAAGTGAAAAGAGCAGGAGCCGTTGGTCTTCTGGTCTGGAAAAGGTTGCTAAGCAGGAGAGCCTTCCCAGGCAGGCACAGCGGCCAGTGACAATACAAGTGTCACTAGCTCCCTGTGCAGAGAAGGAAGTCTGGCCAGCTAAGGAGACAGGAGGGGATGAGGTGGGCAGGGCGCGTGGTCCTCTCTTAGAAAGGAGTCTGGGCAGAGAGCATGCCTGTCCTGAGCCTCTGGGCTTAAGGAGACAGCAGCTCCTTGGCCACCTGTCCCTGAAGCAGACATGCACTAGCCACCAGGCGCCTACCCTGAAGTCGCAGAAACAGCTCCCTGAAATAACGGGGAGTCAGATGCCGTCTTCCTCCAAGATGTGGAAACTTGGAGGAAGCACGGGGTTTTAGGGGAAGGAGTGGGACAGTCCCCCAAAGCTCCCTATTAAGTGCACGGGCGGTGTGCTGGGATCCTGTCACCTTTCCTTTCCTATGGGGAAAGCACTGGCCTAGTCCGCGAGTCCGCCTGAGCGCCAGAGTAAAGGGCCAAGCGATGCCTACACTGGGAGATGGTGGTGTGCATAGAGTGCCATCCAAGGCTACGCGCGCTATAGCAGCATCGTGGCTGTGTCTGCTTAGTTCGGCCTGGCAGGGTGATCCCAGGACGCGAACATGGAGACTTGGAAAGCAAGGCCCAAGAGTCACCAGCTCTCCTGCAGCTCTTCTTCCCTGAGGCAACTGAAGGCTTGCTGAGGAAGCAGCAGCGAAGTGCTGTTCGCTCCAAGCCAAAGCCTCTGCGAAAGCACAGCATTCGCTGAGAAATGTTCTGTGGGCTGCTGCTGCTTGCCTGAGCCCAGTCTGACGGTGGGAGAAACCCGCATACAGCGAAAGCCTCATTGCCTGGGCATCTCCCTGTGAAAGCACTGCGTTCCTTGGGAAATCAGAGTTGGGTTTGGGGATGCTGCTACTGCTTGCCTGAGCTAGACTCCGGAGCTCGGTGGAAGATACTCGCATGGAGCAAAATACCCTTTGCCCTAGCATACCCTCTGCCTGAGAGAGAAGCCAAGAGTGGGAAAGGCTCAGCATGCCGCCCCCGGAGAAGAGAAGGGTCCGTTGGCCTTGGGGTCAGGAAACGCTCGGGAAGCATGATAACCTGCCGTGGCATTAACAGCAGGCCGGTGGCAAGACAAGTGTCACCTGCTCCATGTGCGGAGCGATGGAACCCCGGCTGCTAAGGAGACATGAGGGGACGACTAGGGCAGAGGAGCGTGAACCACTCTGAGGAAGGAGTCTGGGCAGAAGGCAGGCCTGTCCTGTGCCTCTGGTCGCAAGGGGAGATCATCTCCTTGGCCACCTGTCCCAAGGGCAGACTTGGGCTTGCCACCAGGTGCTATACCCGGAACGCGCAGAAACAAACCCATGGAGAAACGGGCAGTCAGATGCCGTCTTCCACCAAGATGTGGCAGCGATGTGGGTGGCAGTGCGTGTGCCGGGAAAGGAGTGGAGACAGTCCCCCACAGTTCCCTGTCCCAGTGCCCGGGCGTGTCCTCTCTCCTGTGGTGAAGGCACTGGCCTAGACTCCGAATCTGCCTGTGCGCCAGAGCAAAAGGCAAAGCCTTACCTACCCCAGGAGATGTTAATAGGCATAGAGTGCCATGCTAAGACATGTACGCTGCTGCAGGGTTGTGACTGTTTCTGCTTAGTTCGGCATGACAAGGTGAACCCCGGGCGTGGTCTTGAAGCCCGGGAAAGCAAGTCCCAAGAGGCACCAGCTCTCCCGCCTTTCTTCTTCCCTGCCGCGACAGAGTGAACACCCAAAGCCTTTCTGAGGAAACAGCAGCGAAGTGCGGTTCGTGCCAAGCTGAAAACCTCTGCGAAAGCATAGCAGTCGCGGGGAAATCAGAGTCGGTTCTGTGGGCTGCTTTTGTTGCTTGCCTTAGCCTAGTATTCGCAGCACTATGGGAGCATACGGCTTAGAGCGAAATCCTCTTTGCCCTGGGCATCGCCTCTGGGAAAGCATAGCATTCTTTGCGAAACCAGATTCGGGTCTGAGGGATTCTCCTGTTGCCTGAGCTGGTCTCCTCAGCACGGTGTAATAAACCCGCATGGAACGAAATCTTCTTTGCCTGTGCATCTCTCTGCCTGAGAGAGAAGCGAGCTTGCGCATGTGGAAAGAGCCTTAAGGAAAGGGACTTGTCTTTCACGGTGCTCCCCAGGAGCAAGCTGCCCAGTGAGAAGAGCAGGAGCCGTTGGCCTTCTGGTCTGGAAAAGGTTGCTAAGCAGGAGAGCCTTCCCAGGCAGGCACAGCGGCCAGTGACAATACAAGTGTCACTAGCTCCCTGTGCAGAGAAGGAAGTCTGGCCAGCTAAGGAGACAGGAGGGGATGAGGTGGGCAGGGCGCGTGGTCCTCTCTTAGAAAGGAGTCTGGGCAGAGAGCATGCCTGTCCTGAGCCTCTGGGCTTAAGGAGACAGCAGCTCCTTGGCCACCTGTCCCTGAGGCAGACATGCACTAGCCACCAGGCGCCTACACTGAACTCGCAGAAACAGCTCCCTGAAATAACGGGGAGTCAGATGCCGTCTTCCTCCAGGATGTGGAAGCTTGGAGGAGGCACGGGGTTTCAGGGGAAGGAGTGGGGACAGTCCCCCAAAGCTCCCTATTAAGTGCACGGGCGGTGTGCTGGGAACCTGTCACCTTTCCTTTCCTGTGGGGAAAGCACTGGCCTAGTCCGCGAGTCCGCCTGAGCGCCAGAGTAAAGGGCCAAGCGATGCCTACACTGGGAGATGGTGGTGTGCATAGAGTGCCATCCAAGGCTACGCGCGCTATAGCAGCATCGTGGCTGTGTCTGCTTAGTTCGGCCTGGCAGGGTGATCCCAGGACGCGAACATGGATCCCTGGAAAGCAAGGACCAAGAGGCACCAGCTCTCCCGCAGCTCTTCTTCCCTGAGGCAACTGAAGGCTTGCTGAGGGGCAGCAGCGAAGTGCTATTCGCTCCAAGCCAAAGCCTCTGCGAAAGCACAGCATTCGCTGAGAAATGTTCTGTGGGCTGCTGCTGCTTGCCTGAGCCCAGTCTCACGGTGGGAGAAACCCGCATACAGCGAAAGCCTCATTGCCTGGGCATCTCCCTGTGAAAGCACTGCGTTCCTTGGGAAATCAGAGTTTGGTTTGGGGATGCTGCTACTGCTTGCCTGAGCTAGACTCCGGAGCTCGGTGGAAGATACTCGCATGGAGCGAAATACCCTTTGCCCTAGCATACCCTCTGCCTGAGAGAGAAGCCAAGAGTGGGGAAGGCTCAGCCGCCGCCCCCGGAGAAGAGAAGGAGCCGTTGGCCTTGGGGTCAGGAAACGCTCGGGAAGCAGGATAACCTGCCGTGGCATTAACAGCAGGCTGGTGGCAAGACAAGTGTCACCTGCTCCATGTGCGGAGCGATGGAACCCCGGCTGCTAAGGACACATGAGGGGACGACTAGGGCAGAGGAGCGTGAACCACTTGAGGAAGGAGTCTGGGCAGAAGGCTGGCCTGTCCTGTGCCTCTGGTCGCAAGGGGAGATCATCTCCTTGGCCACCTGTCCCAAGGGCAGACTTGGGCTTGCCACCAGGTGCTATACCCGTAACGCGCAGGAACAAACCCATGGAGAAACGGGCAGTCAAATGCCGTCTTCCACCAAGATGTGGCAGCGATGTGGGTGGCAGTGCGTGTGCTGGGAAAGGAGTGTAGACAGTCCCCCACAGTTCCCTGTCCCAGTGCCCGGGCGTGTGCAGTGATCCTGTCACCACCTCTCTCCTGTGGTGAAGGCACTGGCCTAGACCCCGAGTCTGCCTGTGCGCCAGAACAAAAGGCAAAGCCTTTCCTACCCCAGGAGATGGTAATAGGCATAGAGTGCCATGCTAAGACATGCACGCTGCTGCAGGGTTGTGACTGTGTCTGCTTAGTTCGGCATAGCAAGGTAAACCCCGGGCGTGATCTTGAAGCCCGGGAAAGCAAGTCCCAA
Organism: Mustela nivalis; assembly: GCF_964662115.1. NCBI lineage: Eukaryota > Metazoa > Chordata > Mammalia > Carnivora > Mustelidae > Mustela > Mustela nivalis. Next base: position 251,307 of record NW_028135711.1, on the reverse strand, counting down.
GAGGCACCAGCTCTCCCGCCGCTCTTCTTCCCTGCCGAGACAAAGTGAACACCCAAAGTTTTTCTGAGGAAACAGCAGCGAAGTGCGGTTCGTGCCAAGCTGAAAACCTCTGCGAAAGCATAGCAGTCGCGGGGAAATCAGAGTCGGTTCTGTGGGCTGCTTTTGTTGCTTGCCTTAGCCTAGTATTTGCAGCACTATGGGAGCATATGGCATAGACCGAAATCCTCTTTGCCCTGGGCATCGCCTCTGGGAAAGCATAGCATTCTTTGCGAAACCAGATTCGGGTCTGAGGGATTCTCCTGTTGCCTGAGCTGGTCTCCTCAGCACGGTGTAATAAACCCGCATGGAACGAAATCTTCTTTGCCTGTGCATCTCTCTGCCTGAGAGAGAAGCGAGCTTGCGCCTGTGGAAAGAGCCTTAAGGAAAGGGACTTGTCTTTCACGGTGCTCCCCAGGAGCAAGCTGCCCAGTGAGAAGAGCAGGAGCCGTTGGCCTTCTGGTCTGGAAAAGGTTGCTAAGCAGGAGAGCCTTCCCAGGCAGGCACAGCGGCCAGTGACAATACAAGTGTCACTAGCTCCCTGTGCAGAGAAGGAAGTCTGGCCAGCTAAGGAGACAGGAGGGGATGAGGTGGGCAGGGCGCGTGGTCCTCTCTTAGAAAGGAGTCTGGGCAGAGAACATGCCTGTCCTGAGCCTCTGGGCTTAAGGAGACAGCAGCTCCTTGGCCACCTGTCCCTGAGGCAGACATGCACTAGCCACCAGGCGCCTACACTGACCTCGCAGAAACAGCTACCTGAAATAACGGGGAGTCAGATGCCGTCTTCCTCCAGGATGTGGAAGCTTGGAGGAGGCACGGGGTTTCAGGGGAAGGAGTGGGGACAGTCCCCCAAAGCTCCCTATTAAGTGCACGGGCGGTGTGCTGGGAACCTGTCACCTTTCCTTTCCTGTGGGGAAAGCACTGGCCTAGTCCGCGACTCTGCCTGAGCGCCAGAGTAAAGGGCCAAGCGATGCCTTCACTGGGAGATGGTGGTGTGCATAGAGTGCCATCCAAGGCTACGCGCGCTATAGCAGCATCGTGGCTGTGTCTGCTTAGTTCGGCCTGGCAGGGTGATCCCAGTACGCGAACATGGATCCCTGGAATGCAAGGACCAAGAGGCACCAGCTCTACCGCAGCTCTTCTTCCCTGAGGCCCCTGAAGGCTTGCTGAGGAGCAGTAGCGAAGTGCTGTTCGCTCCAAGCCAAAGCCTCTGCGAAAGCACAGCATTCGCTGAGAAATGTTCTGTGGGCTGCTGCTGCTTGCCTGAGCCCAGTCTCACGGTGGGAGAAACCCGCATACAGTGAAAGCTTCATCTCCCTGTGAAAGCACTGCGTTCCTTGAGAAATCAGAGTTGGGTTTGGGGATGCTGCTACTGCTTGCCTATGCTAGACTCCGGAGCTCGGTGGAAGATACTCGCATGGAGCGAAATACTCTTTGCCCTAGCATACCCTCTGCCTGAGAGAGAAGCCAAGAGTGGGGAAGGCTCAGCCGCCGCCCCCGGAGAAGAGAAGGAGCCGTTGGCCTTGGGGTCAGGAAACGCTCGGGAAGCAGGATAACCTGCCGTGGCATTAACAGCAGGCCGGTGGCAAGACAAGTGTCACCTGCTCCATGTGCGGAGCGATGGAACCCGGGCTGCTAAGGAGACATGAGGGGACGACTAGGGCAGAGGAGCGTGAACCACTCTGAGGAAGGAGTCTGGGCAGAAGGCAGGCCTGTCCTGTGCCTCTGGTCGCAAGGGGAGATCATCTCCTTGGCCACCTGTCCCAAGGGCAGACTTGGGCTTGCCACCAGGTGCTATACCCGGAACGCGCAGGAACAAACCGATGGAGAAACGGGCAGTCAGATGCCGTCTTCCACCAAGATGTGGCAGCGATGTGGGTGGCAGTGCGTGTGCCGGGAAAGGAGTGGAGACAGTCCCCCACAGTTCCCTGTCCCAGTGCCCGGGCGTGTGCAGTGATCCTGTCACCTCCTCTCTCCTGTGGTGAAGGCACTGGCCTAGACCCCGAGTCTGCCTGTGCGCCAGAGCAAAAGGCAAAGCCTTACCTACTCCAGGAGATGGTAATTGGCATAGAGTGCCATGGTAAGACATGCACGCTGCTGCAGGGTTGTGACTGTGTCTGCTTAGTTCGGCATGGCAAGGTGAACCCCGGGCGTGATCTTGAAGCCCGGGAAAGCAAGTCCCAAGAGGCACCAACTCTCCCGCCTTTCTTCTTCCCTGCCGCGACAGAGTGAACACCCAAAGCCTTTCTGAGGAAACAGCAGCGAAGTGCGGTTCGTGCCAAGCTGAAAACCTCTGCGAAAGCATAGCAGTCGCGGGGAAATCAGAGTCGGTTCTGTGGGCTGCTTTTGTTGCTTGCCTTAGCCTAGTATTTGCAGCACTATGGGAGCATACGGCATAGAGCGAAATCCTCTTTGCCCTGGGCATCGCCTCTGGGAAAGCATAGCATTCTTTGCGAAACCAGATTCGGGTCTGAGCGATTCTCCTGTTGCCTGAGCTGGTCTCCTCAGCACGGTGTAATAAACCCGAATGGAACGAAATCTTCTTTGCCTGTACATCTCTCTGCCTGAGAGAGAAGCGAGCTTGCGCCTGTGGAAAGAGCCTTAAGGAAAGGGACTTGTCTTTCACGGTGCTCCCCAGAGGCAAGCTGCAAAGTGAAAAGAGCAGGAGCCGTTGGTCTTCTGGTCTGGAAAAGGTTGCTAAGCAGGAGAGCCTTCCCAGGCAGGCACAGCGGCCAGTGACAATACAAGTGTCACTAGCTCCCTGTGCAGAGAAGGAAGTCTGGCCAGCTAAGGAGACAGGAGGGGATGAGGTGGGCAGGGCGCGTGGTCCTCTCTTAGAAAGGAGTCTGGGCAGAGAGCATGCCTGTCCTGAGCCTCTGGGCTTAAGGAGACAGCAGCTCCTTGGCCACCTGTCCCTGAAGCAGACATGCACTAGCCACCAGGCGCCTACCCTGAAGTCGCAGAAACAGCTCCCTGAAATAACGGGGAGTCAGATGCCGTCTTCCTCCAAGATGTGGAAGCTTGGAGGAAGCACGGGGTTTTAGGGGAAGGAGTGGGACAGTCCCCCAAAGCTCCCTATTAAGTGCACGGGCGGTGTGCTGGGATCCTGTCACCTTTCCTTTCCTGTGGGGAAAGCACTGGCCTAGTCCGCGAGTCCGCCTGAGCGCCAGAGTAAAGGGCCAAGCGATGCCTACACTGGGAGATGGTGGTGTGCATAGAGTGCCATCCAAGGCTACGCGCGCTATAGCAGCATCGTGGCTGTGTCTGCTTAGTTCGGCCTGGCAGGGTGATCCCAGGACGCGAACATGGAGACTTGGAAAGCAAGGCCCAAGAGTCACCAGCTCTCCTGCAGCTCTTCTTCCCTGAGGCAACTGAAGGCTTGCTGAGGAAGCAGCAGCGAAGTGCTGTTCGCTCCAAGCCAAAGCCTCTGCGAAAGCACAGCATTCGCTGAGAAATGTTCTGTGGGCTGCTGCTGCTTGCCTGAGCCCAGTCTGACGGTGGGAGAAACCCGCATACAGCGAAAGCCTCATTGCCTGGGCATCTCCCTGTGAAAGCACTGCGTTCCTTGGGAAATCAGAGTTTGGTTTGGGGATGCTGCTACTGCTTGCCTGAGCTAGACTCCGGAGCTCGGTGGAAGATACTCGCATGGAGCAAAATACCCTTTGCCCTAGCATACCCTCTGCCTGAGAGAGAAGCCAAGAGTGGGGAAAGCTCAGCACGCCGCCCCCGGAGAAGAGAAGGATCCGTTGGCCTTGGGGTCAGGAAACGCTCGGGAAGCAGGATAACCTGCCGTGGCATTAACAGCAGACCGGTGGCAAGACAAGTGTCACCTGCTCCATGTGCGGAGCGATGGAACCCCGGCTGCTAAGGAGACATGAGGGGACGACTAGGGCAGAGGAGCGTGAACCACTCTGAGGAAGGAGTCTGGGCAGAAGGCAGGCCTGTCCTGTGCCTCTGGTCGCAAGGGGAGATCATCTCCTTGGCCACCTGTCCCAAGGGCAGACTTGGGCTTGCCACCAGGTGCTATACCCGGAACGCGCAGAAATAAACCCATGGATAAACGGGCAGTCAGATGCCGTCTTCCACCAAGATGTGGCAGCGATGTGGGTGGCAGTGCGTGTGCCGGGAAAGGAGTGGAGACAGTCCCCCACAGTTCCCTGTCCCAGTGCCCGGGCGTGTGCAGTGATCCTGTCACCTCCTCTCTCCTGTGGTGAAGGCACTGGCCTAGACCCCGAATCTGCCTGTGCGCCAGAGCAAAAGGCAAAGCCTTTCCTACCCCAGGAGATGGTAATAGGCATAGAGTGCCATGCTAAGACATGCACGCTGCTGCAGGGTTGTGACTGTGTCTGCTTAGTTCGGCAAGGCAAGGTGAACCCCGGGCGTGATCTTGAAGCCCGGGAAAGCAAGTCCCAAGAGGCAGCAGCTCTCCTGCCTCTCTTCTTCCCTGCCGAGACAAAGTGAACACCCAAAGTTTTTGTGAGGAAACAGCAGCGAAGTGCGGTTCGTGCCAAGCTGAAAACCTCTGCGAAAGCATAGCAGTCGCGGGGAAATCAGAGTCGGTTCTGTGGGCTGCTTTTGTTGCTTGCCTTAGCCTAGTATTCGCAGCACTATGGGAGCATACGGCATAGAGCGAAATCCTCTTTGCCCTGGGCATCGCTTCTGGTAAAGCATAGCATTCTTTGCGAAACCAGATTCGGGTCTGAGGGATTCTCCTGTTGCCTGAGCTGGTCTCCTCAGCACGGTGTAATAAACCCGCATGGAACGAAATCTTCTTTGCCTGTGCATCTCTCTGCCTGAGAGAGAAGCGAGCTTGCGCATGTGGAAAGAGCCTTAAGGACAGGGACTTGTCTTTCACGGTGCTCCCCAGGAGCAAGCTGCCCAGTGAGAAGAGCAGGAGCCGTTGGCCTTCTGGTCTGGAAAAGGTTGCTAAGCAGGAGAGCATTCCCAGGCAGGCACAGCGGCGAGTGACAATACAAGTGTCACTAGCTCCCTGTGCAGAGAAGGAAGTCTGGCCAGCTAAGGAGACAGGAGGGGATGAGGTGGGCAGGGCGCATGGTCCTCTCTTAGAAAGGAGTCTGGGCAGAGAGCATGCCTGTCCTGAGCCTCTGGGCTTAAGGAGACAGCAGCTCCTTGGCAACCTGTCCCTGGGGCAGACATGCACTAGCCACCAGGCGCCTACCCTGAACTCGCAGAAACAGCTCCCTGAAATAACGGGGAGTCAGATGCCGTCTTCCTCCAAGATGTGGAAGCTTGGAGGAAGCACGGGGTTTCAGGGGAAGGAGTGGGGACAGTCCCCCAAAGCTCCCTATTAAGTGCACGGGCGGTGTGCTGGGATCCTGTCACCTTTCCTTTCCTGTGGGCTAAGCACTGGCCTATTCGGCGAGTCCGCCTGAGCGCCAGAGTAAAGGGCCAAGCGATGCCTACACTGGGAGATGGTGGTGTGCATAGAGTGCCATCCAAGGCTACGCGCGCTATAGCAGCATCGTGGCTGTGTCTGCTTAGTTCGGCCTGGCAGGGTGATCCCAGGACGCGAACATGGATCCCTGGAAAGCAAGGACCAAGAGGCACCAGCTCTCCCGCAGCTCTTCTTCCCTGAGGCAACTGAAGGCTTGCTGAGGGGCAGTAGCGAAGTGCTGTTCGCTCCAAGCCAAAGCCTCTGCGAAAGCACAGCATTCGCTGAGAAATGTTCTGTGGGCTGCTGCTGCTTGCCTGAGCCCAGTCTCACGGTGGGAGAAACCCGCATACAGCGAAAGCCTCATTGCCTGGGCATCTCCCTGTGAAAGCACTGAGTTCCTTGGGAAATCAGAGTTGGGTTTGGGGATGCTGCTACTGCTTGCCTGAGCTAGACTCCGGATCTCGGTGGAAGATACTCGCATGGAGCAAAGTACCCTTTGCCCTAGCATACCCTCTGCCTGAGAGAGAAGCCAAGAGTGGGGAAGGCTCAGCACGCCAACCCCGGAGAAGAGAAGGATCCGTTGGCCTTGGGGTCAGGAAACGCTCGGGAAGCAGGATAACCTACCGTGGCATTAACAGCAGGCCGGTGGCAAGACAAGTGTCACCTGCTCCATGTGCGGAGCGATGGAACACCGGCTGCTAAGGAGACATGAGGGGACGACTAGGGCAGAGGAGCGTGAACCACTCTGAGGAAGGAGTCTGGGCAGAAGGCAGGCCTGTCCTGTGCCTCTGGTTGCAAGGGGAGATCATCTCCTTGGCCACCTGTCCCAAGGGCAGACTTGGGCTTGCCACCAGGTGCTATACCCGGAACGCGCAGAAACAAACCCATGGAGAAACGGGCAGTCATATGCCGTCTTCCACCAAGATGTGGCAGCGATGTGGGTGGCAGTGCGTGTGCCGGGAAAGGAGTGGAGACAGTCCCCCACAGTTCCCTGTCCCAGTGCCCGGGCGTGTGCAGTGATCCTGTCACCTCCTCTCTCCTGTGGTGAAGGCACTGGCCTAGACCCCGAGTCTGCCTGTGCGCCAGAGCAAAAGGCAAAGCCTTTCCTACCCCAGGAGATGGTAATAGGCATAGAGTGCCATGCTAAGACATGCAGGCTGCTGCAGGGTTGTGACTGTGTCTGCTTAGTTCGGCATAGCAAGGTGAACCCCGGGCGTGATCTTGAAGCCCGGGAAAGCAAGTCCCAAGAAGCACCAGCTCTCCCGCCTCTCTTCTTCCCTGCCGAGACAAAGTGAACACCCAAAGTTTTTGTGAGGAAACAGCAGCGAAGTGCGGTTCGTGCCAAGCTGAAAACCTCTGCGAAAGCATAGCAGTCGCGGGGAAATCAGAGTCGGTTCTGTGGGCTGCTTTTGTTGCTTGCCTTAGCCTAGTATTCGCAGCACTATGGGAGCATACGGCATAGAGCGAAATCCTCTTTGCCCTGGGCATCGCCTCTGGTAAAGCATAGCATTCTTTGCGAAAACAGATTCAGGTCTGAGGGATTCTCCTGTTGCCTGAGCTGGTCTCCTCAGCACGGTGTAATAAACCCGCATGGAACGAAATCTTCTTTGCCTGTGCATCTCTCTGCCTGAGAGAGAAGCGAGCTTGCGCCTGTGGAAAGAGCCTTAAGGACAGGGACTTGTCTTTCACGGTGCTCCCCAGGAGCAAGCTGCCCAGTGAGAAGAGCAGGAGCCGTTGGCCTTCTGGTCTGGAAAAGGTTGCTAAGCAGGAGAGCATTCCCAGGCAGGCACAGCGGCGAGTGACAATACAAGTGTCACTAGCTCCCTGTGCAGAGAAGGAAGTCTGGCCAGCTAATGAGACAGGAGGGGATGAGGTGGGCAGGGCGCGTGGTCCTCTCTTAGAAAGGAGTCTGGGCAGAGAGCATGCCTGTCCTGAGCCTCTGGGCTTAAGGAGACAGCAGCTCCTTGGCAACCTGTCCCTGGGGCAGACATGCACTAGCCACCAGGCGCCTACCCTGAACTCGCAGAAACAGCTCCCTGAAATAACGGGGAGTCAGATGCCGTCTTCCTCCAGGATGTGGAAGCTTGGAGGAGGCACGGGGTTTCAGGGGAAGGAGTGGGGACAGTCCCCCAAGGCTCCCTATTAAGTGCACGGGCGGTGTGCTGGGATCCTGTCACCTTTCCTTTCCTGTGGGGAAAGCACTGGCCTAGTCGGCGAGTCCGCCTGAGCGCCAGAGTAAAGGGCCAAGCGATGCCTACACTGGGAGATGGTGGTGTGCATAGAGTGCCATCCAAGGCTACGTGCTCTATAGCAGCATCGTGGCTGTGTCTGCTTAGTTCGGCCTGGCAGGGTGATCCCAGGACGCGAACATGGATCCCTGGAAAGCAAGGACCAAGAGGCACCAGCTCTCCCGCAGCTCTTCTTCCCTGAGGCAACTGAAGGCTTGCTGAGGAAGCAGCAGCGAAGTGCTATTCGCTCCAAGCCAAAGCCTCTGCGAAAGCACAGCATTCGCTGAGAAATGTTCTGTGGGCTGCTGCTGCTTGCCTGAGCCCAGTCTCACGGTGGGAGAAACCCGCATACAGCGAAAGCCTCATTGCCTGGGCATCTCCCTGTGAAAGCACTGCGTTCCTTGGGAAATCAGAGTTGGGATTGGGGATGCTGCTACTGCTTGCCTGAGCTAGACTATGGAGCTCGGTGGAAGATACTCGCATGGAGCAAAATACCCTTTGCCCTAGCATACCCTCTGCCTGAGAGAGAAGCCAAGAGTGGGGAAGGCTCAGCACGCCGCCCCCGGAGAAGAGAAGGAGCCGTTGGCCTTGGGGTCAGGAAACGCTCGGGAAGCAGGATAACCTGCCGTGGCATTAACAGCAGGCCGGTGGTAAGACAAGTGTCACCTGCTCCATGTGCGGAGCGACGGAACCCCGGCTGCTAAGGAGACATGAGGGGACGACTAGGGCAGAGGAGCGTGAACCACTCTGAGGAAGGAGTCTGGGCAGAAGGCAGGCCTGTCCTGTGCCTCTGGTCGCAAGGGGAGATCATCTCCTTGGCCACCTGTCCCAAGGGCAGACTTGGGCTTGCCACCAGGTGCTATACCCGGAACGCGCAGGAACAAACCCATGGAGAAACGGGCAGTCAGATGCCGTCTTCCACCAAGATGTGGCAGCGATGTGGGTGGCAGTGCGTGTGCCGGGAAAGGAGTGGAGACAGTCCCCCACAGTTCCCTGTCCCAGTGCCCGGGCGTGTGCAGTGATCCTGTCACCTCCTCTCTCCTGTGGTGAAGGCACTGGCCTAGACCCCGAGTCTGCCTGTGCGCCAGAACAAAAGGCAAAGCCTTTCCTACCCCAGGAGATGGTAATAGGCATAGAGTGCCATGCTAAGACATGCACGCTGCTGCAGGGTTGTGACTGTGTCTGCTTAGTTCGGCAAGGCAAGGTGAACCCCGGGCGTGATCTTGAAGCCCGGGAAAGCAAGTCCCAAGAGGCACCAGCTCTCCCGCCTCTCTTCTTCCCTTCCGAGACAAAGTGAACACCCAAAGTTTTTGTGAGGAAACAGCAGCGAAGTGCGGTTCGTGCCAAGCTGAAAACCTCTGCAAAAGCATAGCAGTCGCGGGGAAATCAGAGTCGGTTCTGTGGGCTGCTTTTGTTGCTTGCCTTAGCCTAGTATTCGCAGCACTATGGGAGCATACGGCATAGAGCGAAATCCTCTTTGCCCTGGGCATCGCCTCTGGGAAAGCATAGCATTCTTTGCGAAACCAGATTCGGGTCTGAGGGATTCTCCTGTTGCCTGAGCTGGTCTCCTCAGCACGGTGTAATAAACCCGCATGGAACGAAATCTGCTTTTCCTGTGCATCTCTCTGCCTGAGAGAGAAGCGAGCTTGCGCCTGTGGAAAGAGCCTTAAGGAAAGGGACTTGTCTTTCACGGTGCTCCCCAGGAGCAAGCTGCCCAGTGAGAAGAGCAGGAGCCGTTGGCCTTCTGGTCTGGAAAAGGTTGCTAAGCAGGAGAGCCTTCCCAGGCAGGCACAGCGGCCAGTGACAATACAAGTGTCACTAGCTCCCTGTGCAGAGAAGGAAGTCTGGCCAGCTAAGGAGACAGGAGGGGATGAGGTGGGCAGGGCGCGTGGTCCTCTCTTAGAAAGGAGTCTGGGCAGAGAGTATGCCTGTCCTAAGCCTCTGGGATTAAGGAGACAGCAGCTCCTTGGCCACCTGTCCCTGGGGCAGACATGCACTAGCCACCAGGCGCCTACAATGACCTCGCAGAGAGAGCTACCTGAAATAACGGGGAGTCAGATGCCGTCTTCCTCCAAGATGTGGAAGCTTGGAGGAAGCACGGGGTTTCAGGGGAAGGAGTGGGACAGTCCCCCAAAGCTCCCTATTAAGTGCACGGGCGGTGTGCTGGGATCCTGTCACGTTTCCTTTCCTGTGGGGAAAGCACTGGCCTAGTCCGCGAGTCCGCCTGAGCGCCAGAGTAAAGGGCCAAGCGATGCCTACACTGGGAGATGGTGGTGTGCATAGAGTGCCGTCCAAGGCTACGCGCGCTATAGCAGCATCGTGGCTGTGTCTGCTTAGTTCGGCCTGGCAGGGTGATCCCAGGACGCGAACATGGAGCCTTGGAAAGCAAGGCCCAAGAGTCACCAGCTCTCCTGCAGCTCTTCTTCCCTGAGGCAACTGAAGGCTTGCTGAGGAAGCAGCAGCGAAGTGCTGTTCGCTCCAAGCCAAAGCCTCTGCGAAAGCACAGCATTCGCTGAGAAATGTTCTGTGGGCTGCTGCTGCTTGCCTGAGCCCAGTCTCACGGTGGGAGAAACCCGCATACAGCGAAAGCCTCATTGCCTGGGCATCTCCCTGTGAAAGCACTGCGTTCCTTGGGAAATCAGAGTTGGGTTTGGGGATGCTGCTACTGCTTGCCTGAGCTAGACTCCGGAGCTCGGTGGAAGATACTCGCATGGAGCAAAATACCCTTTGCCCTAGCATACCCTCTGCCTGAGAGAGAAGCCAAGAGTGGGAAAGGCTCAGCACGCTGCCCCCGGAGAAGAGAAAGGTCCGTTGGCCTTGGGGTCAGGAAACGCTCGGGAAGCATGATAACCTGCCGTGGCATTAACAGCAGGCCGGTGGCAAGACAAGTGTCACCTGCTCCATGTGCGGAGCGATGGAACCCCGGCTGCTAAGGAGACATGAGGGGACGACTAGGGCAGAGGAGCGTGAACCACTCTGAGGAAGGAGTCTGGGCAGAAGGCAGGCCTGTCCTGTGCCTCTGGTCGCAAGGGGAGATCATCTCCTTGGCCACCTGTCCCAAGGGCAGACTTGGGCTTGCCACCAGGTGCTATACCCGGAACGCGCAGAAACAAACCCATGGAGAAACGGGCAGTCAGATGCCGTCTTCCACCAAGATGTGGCAGCGATGTGGGTGGCAGTGCGTGTGCCGGGAAAGGAGTGGAGACAGTCCCCCACAGTTCCCTGTCCCAGTGCCCGGGCGTGTGCAGTGATCCTGTCACCTCCTCTCTCCTGTGGTGAAGGCACTGGCCTAGACCCCGAATCTGCCTGTGCGCCAGAGCAAAAGGCAAAGCCTTACCTACCCCAGGAGATGTTAATAGGCATAGAGTGCCATGCTAAGACATGTACGCTGCTGCAGGGTTGTGACTGTTTCTGCTTAGTTCCGCATGACAAGGTGAACGCCGGGCGTGGTCTTGAAGCCCGGGAAAGCAAGTCCCAAGAGGCACCAGCTCTCCCGCCTTTCTTCTTCCCTGCCGCGACAGAGTGAACACCCAAAGCCTTTCTGAGGAAACAGCAGCGAAGTGCGGTTCGTGCCAAGCTGAAAACCTCTGCGAAAGCATAGCAGTCGCGGGGAAATCAGAGTCGGTTCTGTGGGCTGCTTTTGTTGCTTGCCTTAGCCTAGTATTCGCAGCACTATGGGAGCATACGGCATAGAGCGAAATCCTCTTTGCCCTGGGCATCGCCTCTGGGAAAGCATAACATTCTTTGCGAAACCAGATTCGGGTCTGAGGGATTCTCCTGTTGCCTGAGCTGGTCTCCTCAGCACGGTGTAATAAACCCGCATGGAACGAAATCTTCTTTGCCTGTGCATCTCTCTGCCTGAGAGAGAAGCGAGCTTGCGCCTGTGGAAAGACCCTTAAGGAAAGGGACTTGTCTTTCACGGTGCTCCCCAGGAGCAAGCTGCCCAGTGAGAAGAGCAGGAGCCGTTGGCCTTCTGGTCTGGAAAAGGTTGCTAAGCAGGAGAGCCTTCCCAGGCAGGCACAGCGGCCAGTGACAATACAAGTGTCACTAGCTCCCTGTGCAGAGAAGGAAGTCTGGCCAGCTAAGGAGACAGGAGGGGATGAGGTGGGCAGGGCGCGTGGTCCTCTCTTAGAAAGGAGTCTGGGCAGAGAGCATGCCTGTCCTGAGCCTCTGGGCTTAAGGAGACAGCAGCTCCTTGGCCACCTGTCCCTGAGGCAGACATGCACTAGCCACCAGGCGCCTACACTGAACTCGCAGAAACAGCTCCCTGAAATAACGGGGAGTCAGATGCCGTCTTCCTCCAGGATGTGGAAGCTTGGAGGAGGCACGGGGTTTCAGGGGAAGGAGTGGGGACAGTCCCCCAAAGCTCCCTATTAAGTGCACGGGCGGTGTGCTGGGAACCTGTCACCTTTCCTTTCCTGTGGGGAAAGCACTGGCCTAGTCCGCGAGTCCGCCTGAGCGCCAGAGTAAAGGGCCAAGCGATGCCTACACTGGGAGATGGTGGTGTGCATAGAGTGCCATCCAAGGCTACGCGCGCTATAGCAGCATCGTGGCTGTGTCTGCTTAGTTCGGCCTGGCAGGGTGATCCCAGGACGCGAACATGGATCCCTGGAAAGCAAGGACCAAGAGGCACCAGCTCTCCCGCAGCTCTTCTTCCCTGAGGCAACTGAAGGCTTGCTGAGGGGCAGCAGCGAAGTGCTATTCGCTCCAAGCCAAAGCCTCTGCGAAAGCACAGCATTCGCTGAGAAATGTTCTGTGGGCTGCTGCTGCTTGCCTGAGCCCAGTCTCACGGTGGGAGAAACCCGCATACAGCGAAAGCCTCATTGCCTGGGCATCTCCCTGTGAAAGCACTGCGTTCCTTGGGAAATCAGAGTTGGGTTTGGGGATGCTGCTACTGCTTGCCTGAGCTAGACTCCGGAGCTCGGTGGAAGATACTCGCATGGAGCGAAATACCCTTTGCCCTAGCATACCCTCTGCCTGAGAGAGAAGCCAAGAGTGGGGAAGGCTCAGCCGCCGCCCCCGGAGAAGAGAAGGAGCCGTTGGCCTTGGGGTCAGGAAACGCTCGGGAAGCAGGATAACCTGCCGTGGCATTAACAGCAGGCTGGTGGCAAGACAAGTGTCACCTGCTCCATGTGCGGAGCGATGGAACCCCGGCTGCTAAGGAGACATGAGGGGACGACTAGGGCAGAGGAGCGTGAACCACTCTGAGGAAGGAGTCTGGGCAGAAGGCTGGCCTGTCCTGTGCCTCTGGTCGCAAGGGGAGATCATCTCCTTGGCCACCTGTCCCAAGGGCAGACTTGGGCTTGCCACCAGGTGCTATACCCGTAACGCGCAGGAACAAACCCATGGAGAAACGGGCAGTCAAATGCCGTCTTCCACCAAGATGTGGCAGCGATGTGGGTGGCAGTGCGTGTGCTGGGAAAGGAGTGTAGACAGTCCCCCACAGTTCCCTGTCCCAGTGCCCGGGCGTGTGCAGTGATCCTGTCACCACCTCTCTCCTGTGGTGAAGGCACTGGCCTAGACCCCGAGTCTGCCTGTGCGCCAGAACAAAAGGCAAAGCCTTTCCTACCCCAGGAGATGGTAATAGGCATAGAGTGCCATGCTAAGACATGCACGCTGCTGCAGGGTTGTGACTGTGTCTGCTTAGTTCGGCATAGCAAGGTAAACCCCGGGCGTGATCTTGAAGCCCGGGAAAGCAAGTCCCAAGAGGCACCAGCTCTCCCGCCGCTCTTCTTCCCTGCCGAGACAAAGTGAACACCCAAAGTTTTTCTGAGGAAACAGCAGCGAAGTGCGGTTCGTGCCAAGCTGAAAACCTCTGCGAAAGCATAGCAGTCGCGGGGAAATCAGAGTCGGTTCTGTGGGCTGCTTTTGTTGCTTGCCTTAGCCTAGTATTTGCAGCACTATGGGAGCATATGGCATAGACCGAAATCCTCTTTGCCCTGGGCATCGCCTCTGGGAAAGCATAGCATTCTTTGCGAAACCAGATTCGGGTCTGAGGGATTCTCCTGTTGACTGAGCTGGTCTCCTCAGCACGGTGTAATAAACCCGCATGGAACGAAATCTTCTTTGCCTGTGCATCTCTCTGCCTGAGAGAGAAGCGAGCTTGCGCCTGTGGAAAGAGCCTTAAGGAAAGGGACTTGTCTTTCACGGTGCTCCCCAGGAGCAAGCTGCCCAGTGAGAAGAGCAGGAGCCGTTGGCCTTCTGGTCTGGAAAAGGTTGCTAAGCAGGAGAGCCTTCCCAGGCAGGCACAGCGGCCAGTGACAATACAAGTGTCACTAGCTCCCTGTGCAGAGAAGGAAGTCTGGCCAGCTAAGGAGACAGGAGGGGATGAGGTGGGCAGGGCGCGTGGTCCTCTCTTAGAAAGGAGTCTGGGCAGAGAACATGCCTGTCCTGAGCCTCTGGGCTTAAGGAGACAGCAGCCTCTTGGCCACCTGTCCCTGAGGCAGACATGCACTAGCCACCAGGCGCCTACACTGACCTCGCAGAAACAGCTACCTGAAATAACGTGGAGTCAGATGCCGTCTTCCTCCAGGATGTGGAAGCTTGGAGGAGGCACGGGGTTTCAGGGGAAGGAGTGGGGACAGTCCCCCAAAGCTCCCTATTAAGTGCACGGGTGGTGTGCTGGGAACCTGTCACCTTTCCTTTCCTGTGGGGAAAGCACTGGCCTAGTCCGCGACTCTGCCTGAGCGCCAGAGTAAAGGGCCAAGCGATGCCTTCACTGGGAGATGGTGGTGTGCATAGAGTGCCATCCAAGGCTACGCGCGCTATAGCAGCATCGTGGCTGTGTCTGCTTAGTTCGGCCTGGCAGGGTGATCCCAGTACGCGAACATGGATCCCTGGAATGCAAGGACCAAGAGGCACCAGCTCTACCGCAGCTCTTCTTCCCTGAGGCCCCTGAAGGCTTGCTGAGGAGCAGTAGCGAAGTGCTGTTCGCTCCAAGCCAAAGCCTCTGCGAAAGCACAGCATTCGCTGAGAAATGTTCTGTGGGCTGCTGCTGCTTACCTGAGCCCAGTCTCACGGTGGGAGAAACCCGCATACAGTGAAAGCTTCATCTCCCTGTGAAAGCACTGCGTTCCTTGAGAAATCAGAGTTGGGTTTGGGGATGCTGCTACTGCTTGCCTGAGCTAGACTCCGGAGCTCGGTGGAAGATACTCGCATGGAGCGAAATACTCTTTGCCCTAGCATGCCCTCTGCCTGAGAGAGAAGCCAAGAGTGGGGAAGGCTCAGCCGCCGCCCCCGGAGAAGAGAAGGAGCCGTTGGCCTTGGGGTCAGGAAACGCTCGGAAAGCAGGATAACCTGCCGTGGCATTAACAGCAGGCCGGTGGCAAGACAAGTGTCACCTGCTCCATGTGCGGAGCGATGGAACCCGGGCTGCTAAGGAGACATGAGGGGACGACTAGGGCAGAGGAGCGTGAACCACTCTGAGGAAGGAGTCTGGGCAGAAGGCAGGCCTGTCCTGTGCCTCTGGTCGCAAGGGGAGATCATCTCCTTGGCCACCTGTCCCAAGGGCAGACTTGGGCTTGCCACCAGGTGCTATACCCGGAACGCGCAGGAACAAACCCATGGAGAAACGGGCAGTCAGATGCCGTCTTCCACCAAGATGTGGCAGCGATGTGGGTGGCAGTGCGTGTGCCGGGAAAGGAGTGGAGACAGTCCCCCACAGTTCCCTGTCCCAGTGCCCGGGCGTGTGCAGTGATCCTGTCACCTCCTCTCTCCTGTGGTGAAGGCACTGGCCTAGACCCCGAGTCTGCCTGTGCGCCAGAACAAAAGGCAAAGCCTTTCCTACCCCAGGAGATGGTAATAGGCATAGAGTACCATACTAAGACATGCACGCTGCTGCAGGGTTGTGACTGTGTCTGCTTAGTTCGGCAAGGCAAGGTGAACCCCGGGCGTGATCTTGAAGCCCGGGAAAGCAAGTCCCAAGAGGCACCAGCTCTCCCGCCTCTCTTCTTCCCTTCCGAGACAAAGTGAACACCCAAAGTTTTTGTGAGGAAACAGCAGCGAAGTGCGGTTCGTGCCAAGCTGAAAACCTCTGCAAAAGCATAGCAGTCGCGGGGAAATCAGAGTCGGTTCTGTGGGCTGCTTTTGTTGCTTGCCTTAGCCTAGTATTCGCAGCACTATGGGAGCATACGGCATAGAGCGAAATCCTCTTTGCCCTGGGCATCGCCTCTGGGAAAGCATAGCATTCTTTGCGAAAACAGATTCGGGTCTGAGGGATTCTCCTGTTGCCTGAGCTGGTCTCCTCAGCACGGTGTAATAAACCCGCATGGAACGAAATCTGCTTTTCCTGTGCATCTCTCTGCCTGAGAGAGAAGCGAGCTTGCGCCTGTGGAAAGAGCCTTAAGGAAAGGGACTTGTCTTTCACGGTGCTCCCCAGGAGCATGTCTGTGAAAGGTGCAGCAAGCTGCCCAGTGAGAAGAGCAGGAGCCGTTGGCCTTCTGGTCTGGAAAAGGTTGCTAAGCAGGAGAGCCTTCCCAGGCAGGCACAGCGGCCAGTGACAATACAAGTGTCACTAGCTCCCTGTGCAGAGAAGGAAGTCTGGCCAGCTAAGGAGACAGGAAGGGATGAGGTGGGCAGGGCGCGTGGTCCTCTCTTAGAAAGGAGTCTGGGCAGAGAGTATGCCTGTCCTAAGCCTCTGGGATTAAGGAGACAGCAGCTACTTGGCCACCTGTCCCTGGGGCAGACATGCACTAGCCACCAGGCGCCTACACTGACCTCGCAGAAACAGCTACCTGAAATAACGGGGAGTCAGATGCCGTCTTCCTCCAAGATGTGGAAGCTTGGAGGAAGCACGGGGTTTCAGGGGAAGGAGTGGGACAGTCC
Organism: Mustela nivalis; assembly: GCF_964662115.1. Taxonomy (NCBI): domain Eukaryota; kingdom Metazoa; phylum Chordata; class Mammalia; order Carnivora; family Mustelidae; genus Mustela; species Mustela nivalis. The sequence goes on along the minus strand of NW_028135711.1, from coordinate 234,828 downwards.
CCCAAAGCTCCCTATTAAGTGCACGGGCGGTGTGCTGGGATCCTGTCACGTTTCCTTTCCTGTGGGGAAAGCACTGGCCTAGTCCGCGAGTCCGCCTGAGCGCCAGAGTAAAGGGCCAAGCGATGCCTACACTGGGAGATGGTGGTGTGCATAGAGTGCCGTCCAAGGCTACGCGTGCTATAGCAGCATCGTGGCTGTGTCTGCTTAGTTCGGCCTGGCAGGGTGATCCCAGGACGCGAACATGGAGCCTTGGAAAGCAAGGCCCAAGAGTCACCAGCTCTCCTGCAGCTCTTCTTCCCTGAGGCAACTGAAGGCTTGCTGAGGAAGCAGCAGCGAAGTGCTGTTCGCTCCAAGCCAAAGCCTCTGCGAAAGCACAGCATTCGCTGAGAAATGTTCTGTGGGCTGCTGCTGCTTGCCTGAGCCCAGTCTCACGGTGGGAGAAACCCGCATACAGCGAAAGCCTCATTGCCTGGGCATCTCCCTGTGAAAGCACTGCGTTCCTTGGGAAATCAGAGTTGGGTTTGGGGATGCTGCTACTGCTTGCCTGAGCTAGACTCCGGAGCTCGGTGGAAGATACTCGCATGGAGCAAAATACCCTTTGCCCTAGCATATCCTCTGCCTGAGAGAGAAGCCAAGAGTGGGAAAGGCTCAGCACGCCGCCCCCGGAGAAGAGAAGGGTCCGTTGGCCTTGGGGTCAGGAAACGCTCGGGAAGCATGATAACCTGCCGTGGCATTAACAGCAGGCCGGTGGCAAGACAAGTGTCACCTGCTCCATGTGCGGAGCGATGGAACCCCGGCTGCTAAGGAGACATGAGGGGACGACTAGGGCAGAGGAGCGTGAACCACTCTGAGGAAGGAGTCTGGGCAGAAGGCAGGCCTGTCCTGTGCCTCTGGTCGCAAGGGGAGATCATCTCCTTGGCCACCTGTCCCAAGGGCAGACTTGGGCTTGCCACCAGGTGCTATACCCGGAACGCGCAGAAACAAACCCATGGAGAAACGGGCAGTCAGATGCCGTCTTCCACCAAGATGTGGCAGCGATGTGGGTGGCAGTGCGTGTGCCGGGAAAGGAGTGGAGACAGTCCCCCACAGTTCCCTGTCCCAGTACCCGGGCGTGTCCTCTCTCCTGTGGTGAAGGCACTGGCCTAGACCCCGAATCTGCCTGTGCGCCAGAGCAAAAGGCAAAGCCTTACCTACCCCAGGAGATGTTAATAGGCATAGAGTGCCATGCTAAGACATGTACGCTGCTGCAGGGTTGTGACTGTTTCTGCTTAGTTCGGCATGACAAGGTGAACCCCTGGCGTGGTCTTGAAGCCCGGGAAAGCAAGTCCCAAGAGGCACCAGCTCTCCCGCCTTTCTTCTTCCCTGCCGCGACAGAGTGAACACCCAAAGCCTTTCTGAGGAAACAGCAGCGAAGTGCGGTTCGTGCCAAGCTGAAAACCTCTGCGAAAGCATAGCAGTCGCGGGGAAATCAGAGTCGGTTTTGTGGGCTGCTTTTGTTGCTTGCCTTAGCCTAGTATTCGCAGCACTATGGGAGCATACGGCTTAGAGCGAAATCCTCTTTGCCCTGGGCATCGCCTCTGGGAAAGCATAGCATTCTTTGCGAAACCAGATTCGGGTCTGAGGGATTCTCCTGTTGCCTGAGCTGGTCTCCTCAGCACGGTGTAATAAACCCGCATGGAACGAAATCTTCTTTGCCTGTGCATCTCTCTGCCTGAGAGAGAAGCGAGCTTGCGCCTGTGGAAAGAGCCTTAAGGAAAGGGACTTGTCTTTCACGGTGCTCCCCAGGAGCAAGCTGCCCAGTGAGAAGAGCAGGAGCCGTTGGCCTTCTGGTCTGGAAAAGGTTGCTAAGCAGGAGAGCCTTCCCAGGCAGGCACAGCGGCCAGTGACAATACAAGTGTCACTAGCTCCCTGTGCAGAGAAGGAAGTCTGGCCAGCTAAGGAGACAGGAGGGGATGAGGTGGGCAGGGCGCGTGGTCCTCTCTTAGAAAGGAGTCTGGGCAGAGAGCATGCCTGTCCTGAGCCTCTGGGCTTAGGTGACAGCAGCTCCTTGGCCACCTGTCCCTGGGGCAGTCATGCACTAGCCCCCAGGCGCCTACCCTGAACTCGCAGAAACAGCTCCCTGAAATAACGGGGAGTCAGATGCCGTCTTCCTCCAGGATGTGGAAGCTTGGAGGAGGCACGGGGTTTCAGGGGAAGGAGTGGGGACAGTCCCCCAAAGCTCCCTATTAAGTGCACGGGCGGTGTGCTGGGAACCTGTCACCTTTCCTTTACTGTGGGGAAAGCACTGGCCTAGTCCGCGAGTCCGCCTGAGCGCCAGAGTAAAGGGCCAAGCGATGCCTACACTGGGAGATGGTGGTGTGCATAGAGTGCCATCCAAGGCTACGCGCGCTATAGCAGCATCGTGGCTGTGTCTGCTTAGTTCGGCCTGGCAGGGTGATCCCAGGACGCGAACATGGATCCCTGGAAAGCAAGGACCAAGAGGCACCAGCTCTCCCGCAGCTCTTCTTCCCTGAGGCAACTGAAGGCTTGCTGAGGGGCAGCAGCGAAGTGCTATTCGCTCCAAGCCAAAGCCTCTGCGAAAGCACAGCATTCGCTGAGAAATGTTCTGTGGGCTGCTGCTGCTTGCCTGAGCCCAGTCTCACGGTGGGAGAAACCCGCATACAGCGAAAGCCTCATTGCCTGGGCATCTCCCTGTGAAAGCACTGCGTTCCTTGGGAAATCAGAGTTTGGTTTGGGGATGCTGCTACTGCTTGCCTGAGCTAGACTCCGGAGCTCGGTGGAAGATACTCGCATGGAGCGAAATACCCTTTGCCCTAGCATACCCTCTGCCTGAGAGAGAAGCCAAGAGTGGGGAAGGCTCAGCCGCCGCCCCCGGAGAATAGAAGGAGCCGTTGGCCTTGGGGTCAGGAAACGCTCGGGAAGCAGGATAACCTGCGGTGGCATTAACAGCAGGCTGGTGGCAAGACAAGTGTCACCTGCTCCATGTGCGGAGCGATGGAACCCCGGCTGCTAAGGAGACATGAGGGGACGACTAGGGCAGAGGAGCGTGAACCACTTGAGGAAGGAGTCTGGGCAGAAGGCTGGCCTGTCCTGTGCCTCTGGTCGCAAGGGGAGATCATCTCCTTGGCCACCTGTCCCAAGGGCAGACTTGGGCTTGCCACCAGGTGCTATACCCGTAACGCGCAGGAACAAACCCATGGAGAAACGGGCAGTCAAATGCCGTCTTCCACCAAGATGTGGCAGCGATGTGGGTGGCAGTGCGTGTGCTGGGAAAGGAGTGTAGACAGTCCCCCACAGTTCCCTGTCCCAGTGCCCGGGCGTGTGCAGTGATCCTGTCACCACCTCTCTCCTGTGGTGAAGGCACTGGCCTAGACCCCGAGTCTGCCTGTGCGCCAGAACAAAAGGCAAAGCCTTTCCTACCCCAGGAGATGGTAATAGGCATAGAGTGCCATGCTAAGACATGCACGCTGCTGCAGGGTTGTGACTGTGTCTGCTTAGTTCGGCATAGCAAGGTAAACCCCGGGCGTGATCTTGAAGCCCGGGAAAGCAAGTCCCAAGAGGCACCAGCTCTCCCGCCGCTCTTCTTCCCTGCCGAGACAAAGTGAACACCCAAAGTTTTTCTGAGGAAACAGCAGCGAAGTGCGGTTCGTGCCAAGCTGAAAACCTCTGCGAAAGCATAGCAGTCGCGGGGAAATCAGAGTCGGTTCTGTGGGCTGCTTTTGTTGCTTGCCTTAGCCTAGTATTTGCAGCACTATGGGAGCATATGGCATAGACCGAAATCCTCTTTGCCCTGGGCATCGCCTCTGGGAAAGCATAGCATTCTTTGCGAAACCAGATTCGGGTCTGAGGGATTCTCCTGTTGCCTGAGCTGGTCTCCTCAGCACGGTGTAATAAACCCGCATGGAACGAAATCTTCTTTGCCTGTGCATCTCTCTGCCTGAGAGAGAAGCGAGCTTGCGCCTGTGGAAAGAGCCTTAAGGAAAGGGACTTGTCTTTCACGGTGCTCCCCAGGAGCAAGCTGCCCAGTGAGAAGAGCAGGAGCCGTTGGCCTTCTGGTCTGGAAAAGGTTGCTAAGCAGGAGAGCCTTCCCAGGCAGGCACAGCGGCCAGTGACAATACAAGTGTCACTAGCTCCCTGTGCAGAGAAGGAAGTCTGGCCAGCTAAGGAGACAGGAGGGGATGAGGTGGGCAGGGCGCGTGGTCCTCTCTTAGAAAGGAGTCTGGGCAGAGAACATGCCTGTCCTGAGCCTCTGGGCTTAAGGAGACAGCAGCTCCTTGGCCACCTGTCCCTGAGGCAGACATGCACTAGCCACCAGGCGCCTACACTGACCTCGCAGAAACAGCTACCTGAAATAACGGGGAGTCAGATGCCGTCTTCCTCCAGGATGTGGAAGCTTGGAGGAGGCACGGGGTTTCAGGGGAAGGAGTGGGGACAGTCCCCCAAAGCTCCCTATTAAGTGCACGGGCGGTGTGCTGGGAACCTGTCACCTTTCCTTTCCTGTGGGGAAAGCACTGGCCTAGTCCGCGACTCTGCCTGAGCGCCAGAGTAAAGGGCCAAGCGATGCCTTCACTGGGAGATGGTGGTGTGCATAGAGTGCCATCCAAGGCTACGCGCGCTATAGCAGCATCGTGGCTGTGTCTGCTTAGTTCGGCCTGGCAGGGTGATCCCAGGACGCGAACATGGATCCCTGGAATGCAAGGACCAAGAGGCACCAGCTCTACCGCAGCTCTTCTTCCCTGAGGCCCCTGAAGGCTTGCTGAGGAGCAGTAGCGAAGTGCTGTTCGCTCCAAGCCAAAGCCTCTGCGAAAGCACAGCATTCGCTGAGAAATGTTCTGTGGGCTACTGCTGCTTGCCTGAGCCCAGTCTCACGGTGGGAGAAACCCGCATACAGTGAAAGCTTCATCTCCCTGTGAAAGCACTGCGTTCCTTGAGAAATCAGAGTTGGGTTTGGGGATGCTGCTACTGCTTGCCTGAGCTAGACTCCGGAGCTCGGTGGAAGATACTCGCATGGAGCGAAATACTCTTTGCCCTAGCATGCCCTCTGCCTGAGAGAGAAGCCAAGAGTGGGGAAGGCTCAGCCGCCGCCCCCGGAGAAGAGAAGGAGCCGTTGGCCTTGGGGTCAGGAAACGCTCGGGAAGCAGGATAACCTGCCGTGGCATTAACAGCAGGCCGGTGGCAAGACAAGTGTCACCTGCTCCATGTGCGGAGCGATGGAACCCGGGCTGCTAAGGAGACATGAGGGGACGACTAGGGCAGAGGAGCGTGAACCACTCTGAGGAAGGAGTCTGGGCAGAAGGCAGGCCTGTCCTGTGCCTCTGGTCGCAAGGGGAGATCATCTCCTTGGCCACCTGTCCCAAGGGCAGACTTGGGCTTGCCACCAGGTGCTATACCCGGAACGCGCAGGAACAAACCCATGGATAAACGGGCAGTCAGATGCCGTCTTCCACCAAGATGTGGCAGCGATGTGGGTGGCAGTGCGTGTGCCGGGAAAGGAGTGGAGACAGTCCCCCACAGTTCCCTGTCCCAGTGCCCGGGCGTGTGCAGTGATCCTGTCACCTCCTCTCTCCTGTGGTGAAGGCACTGGCCTAGACCCCGAGTCTGCCTGTGCGCCAGAGCAAAAGGCAAAGCCTTACCTACTCCAGGAGATGGTAATTGGCATAGAGTGCATGGTAAGACATGCACGCTGCTGCAGGGTTGTGACTGTGTCTGCTTAGTTCGGCATGGCAAGGTGAACCCCGGGCGTGATCTTGAAGCCCGGGAAAGCAAGTCCCAAGAGGCACCAACTCTCCCGCCTTTCTTCTTCCCTGCCGCGACAGAGTGAACACCCAAAGCCTTTCTGAGGAAACAGCAGCGAAGTGCGGTTCGTGCCAAGCTGAAAACCTCTGCGAAAGCATAGCAGTCGCGGGGAAATCAGAGTCGGTTCTGTGGGCTGCTTTTGTTGCTTGCCTTAGCCTAGTATTTGCAGCACTATGGGAGCATACGGCATAGAGCGAAATCCTCTTTGCCCTGGGCATCGCCTCTGGGAAAGCATAGCATTCTTTGCGAAACCAGATTCGGGTCTGAGGGATTCTCCTGTTGCCTGAGCTGGTCTCCTCAGCACGGTGTAATAAACCCGAATGGAACGAAATCTTCTTTGCCTGTACATCTCTCTGCCTGAGAGAGAAGCGAGCTTGCGCCTGTGGAAAGAGCCTTAAGGAAAGGGACTTGTCTTTCACGGTGCTCCCCAGAGGCAAGCTGCAAAGTGAAAAGAGCAGGAGCCGTTGGTCTTCTGGTCTGGAAAAGGTTGCTAAGCAGGAGAGCCTTCCCAGGCAGGCACAGCGGCCAGTGACAATACAAGTGTCACTAGCTCCCTGTGCAGAGAAGGAAGTCTGGCCAGCTAAGGAGACAGGAGGGGATGAGGTGGGCAGGGCGCGTGGTCCTCTCTTAGAAAGGAGTCTGGGCAGAGAGCATGCCTGTCCTGAGCCTCTGGGCTTAAGGAGACAGCAGCTCCTTGGCCACCTGTCCCTGAAGCAGACATGCACTAGCCACCAGGCGCCTACCCTGAAGTCGCAGAAACAGCTCCCTGAAATAACGGGGAGTCAGATGCCGTCTTCCTCCAAGATGTGGAAGCTTGGAGGAAGCACGGGGTTTTAGGGGAAGGAGTGGGACAGTCCCCCAAAGCTCTCTATTAAGTGCACGGGCGGTGTGCTGGGATCCTGTCACCTTTCCTTTCCTGTGGGGAAAGCACTGGCCTAGTCCGCGAGTCTGCCTGAGCGCCAGAGTAAAGGGCCAAGCGATGCCTACACTGGGAGATGGTGGTGTGCATAGAGTGCCATCCAAGGCTACGCGCGCTATAGCAGCATCGTGGCTGTGTCTGCTTAGTTCGGCCTGGCAGGGTGATCCCAGGACGCGAACATGGAGACTTGGAAAGCAAGGCCCAAGAGTCACCAGCTCTCCTGCAGCTCTTCTTCCCTGAGGCAACTGAAGGCTTGCTGAGGAAGCAGCAGCGAAGTGCTGTTCGCTCCAAGCCAAAGCCTCTGCGAAAGCACAGCATTCGCTGAGAAATGTTCTGTGGGCTGCTGCTGCTTGCCTGAGCCCAGTCTGACGGTGGGAGAAACCCGCATACAGCGAAAGCCTCATTGCCTGGGCATCTCCCTGTGAAAGCACTGCGTTCCTTGGGAAATCAGAGTTTGGTTTGGGGATGCTGCTACTGCTTGCCTGAGCTAGACTCCGGAGCTCGGTGGAAGATACTCGCATGGAGCAAAATACCCTTTGCCCTAGCATACCCTCTGCCTGAGAGAGAAGCCAAGAGTGGGGAAAGCTCAGCACGCCGCCCCCGGAGAAGAGAAGGATCCGTTGGCCTTGGGGTCAGGAAACGCTCGGGAAGCAGGATAACCTGCCGTGGCATTAACAGCAGACCGGTGGCAAGACAAGTGTCACCTGCTCCATGTGCGGAGCGATGGAACCCCGGCTGCTAAGGAGACATGAGGGGACGACTAGGGCAGAGGAGCGTGAACCACTCTGAGGAAGGAGTCTGGGCAGAAGGCAGGCCTGTCCTGTGCCTCTGGTCGCAAGGGGAGATCATCTCCTTGGCCACCTGTCCCAAGGGCAGACTTGGGCTTGCCACCAGGTGCTATACCCGGAACGAGCAGAAATAAACCCATGGATAAACGGGCAGTCAGATGCCGTCTTCCACCAAGATGTGGCAGCGATGTGGGTGGCAGTGCGTGTGCCGGGAAAGGAGTGGAGACAGTCCCCCACAGTTCCCTGTCCCAGTGCCCGGGCGTGTGCAGTGATCCTGTCACCTCCTCTCTCCTGTGGTGAAGGCACTGGCCTAGACCCCGAATCTGCCTGTGCGCCAGAGCAAAAGGCAAAGCCTTTCCTACCCCAGGAGATGGTAATAGGCATAGAGTGCCATGCTAAGACATGCACGCTGCTGCAGGGTTGTGACTGTGTCTGCTTAGTTCGGCAAGGCAAGGTGAACCCCGGGCGTGATCTTGAAGCCCGGGAAAGCAAGTCCCAAGAGGCAGCAGCTCTCCTGCCTCTCTTCTTCCCTGCCGAGACAAAGTGAACACCCAAAGTTTTTGTGAGGAAACAGCAGCGAAGTGCGGTTCGTGCCAAGCTGAAAACCTCTGCGAAAGCATAGCAGTCGCGGGGAAATCAGAGTCGGTTCTGTGGGCTGCTTTTGTTGCTTGCCTTAGCCTAGTATTCGCAGCACTATGGGAGCATACGGCATAGAGCGAAATCCTCTTTGCCCTGGGCATCGCTTCTGGTAAAGCATAGCATTCTTTGCGAAACCAGATTCGGGTCTGAGGGATTCTCCTGTTGCCTGAGCTGGTCTCCTCAGCACAGTGTAATAAACCCGCATGGAACGAAATCTTCTTTGCCTGTGCATCTCTCTGCCTGAGAGAGAAGCGAGCTTGCGCATGTGGAAAGAGCCTTAAGGACAGGGACTTGTCTTTCACGGTGCTCCCCAGGAGCAAGCTGCCCAGTGAGAAGAGCAGGAGCCGTTGGCCTTCTGGTCTGGAAAAGGTTGCTAAGCAGGAGAGCATTCCCAGGCAGGCACAGCGGCGAGTGACAATACAAGTGTCACTAGCTCCCTGTGCAGAGAAGGAAGTCTGGCCAGCTAAGGAGACAGGAGGGGATGAGGTGGGCAGGCTGCATGGTCCTCTCTTAGAAAGGAGTCTGGGCAGAGAGCATGCCTGTCCTGAGCCTCTGGGCTTAAGGAGACAGCAGCTCCTTGGCAACCTGTCCCTGGGGCAGACATGCACTAGCCACCAGGCGCCTACCCTGAACTCGCAGAAACAGCTCCCTGAAATAACGGGGAGTCAGATGCCGTCTTCCTCCAAGATGTGGAAGCTTGGAGGAAGCACGGGGTTTCAGGGGAAGGAGTGGGGACAGTCCCCCAAAGCTCCCTATTAAGTGCACGGGCGGTGTGCTGGGATCCTGTCACCTTTCCTTTCCTGTGGGCTAAGCACTGGCCTAGTCCGCGAGTCCGCCTGAGCGCCAGAGTAAAGGGCCAAGCATGCCTACACTGGGAGATGGTGGTGTGCATAGAGTGCCATCCAAGGCTACGCGCGCTATAGCAGCATCGTGGCTGTGTCTGCTTAGTTCGGCCTGGCAGGGTGATCCCAGGACGCGAACATGGATCCCTGGAAAGCAAGGACCAAGAGGCACCAGCTCTCCCGCAGCTCTTCTTCCCTGAGGCAACTGAAGGCTTGCTGAGGGGCAGCAGCGAAGTGCTATTCGCTCCAAGCCAAAGCCTCTGCGAAAGCACAGCATTCGCTGAGAAATGTTCTGTGGGCTGCTGCTGCTTGCCTGAGCCCAGTCTCACGGTGGGAGAAACCCGCATACAGCGAAAGCCTCATTGCCTGGGCATCTCCCTGTGAAAGCACTGAGTTCCTTGGGAAATCAGAGTTGGGTTTGGGGATGCTGCTACTGCTTGCCTGAGCTAGACTCCGGATCTCGGTGGAAGATACTCGCATGGAGCAAAGTACCCTTTGCCCTAGCATACCCTCTGCCTGAGAGAGAAGCCAAGAGTGGGGAAGGCTCAGCACGCCAACCCCGGAGAAGAGAAGGATCCGTTGGCCTTGGGGTCAGGAAACGCTCGGGAAGCAGGATAACCTGCCGTGGCATTAACAGCAGGCCGGTGGCAAGACAAGTGTCACCTGCTCCATGTGCGGAGCGATGGAACACCGGCTGCTAAGGAGACATGAGGGGACGACTAGGGCAGAGGAGCGTGAACCACTCTGAGGAAGGAGTCTGGGCAGAAGGCAGGCCTGTCCTGTGCCTCTGGTCGCAAGGGGAGATCATCTCCTTGGCCACCTGTCCCAAGGGCAGACTTGGGCTTGCCACCAGGTGCTATACCCGGAACGCGCAGAAACAAACCCATGGAGAAACGGGCAGTCAGATGCCGTCTTCCACCAAGATGTGGCAGCGATGTGGGTGGCAGTGCGTGTGCCGGGAAAGGAGTGGAGACAGTCCCCCACAGTTCCCTGTCCCAGTGCCCGGGCGTGTGCAGTGATCCTGTCACCTCCTCTCTCCTGTGGTGAAGGCACTGGCCTAGACCCCGAATCTGCCTGTGCGCCAGAGCAAAAGGCAAAGCCTTACCTACCCCAGGAGATGTTAATAGGCATAGAGTGCCATGCTAAGACATGTACGCTGCTGCAGGGTTGTGACTGTTTCTGCTTAGTTCCGCATGACAAGGTGAACGCCGGGCGTGGTCTTGAAGCCCGGGAAAGCAAGTCCCAAGAGGCACCAGCTCTCCCGCCTTTCTTCTTCCCTGCCGCGACAGAGTGAACACCCAAAGCCTTTCTGAGGAAACAGCAGCGAAGTGCGGTTCGTGCCAAGCTGAAAACCTCTGCGAAAGCATAGCAGTCGCGGGGAAATCAGAGTCGGTTCTGTGGGCTGCTTTTGTTGCTTGCCTTAGCCTAGTATTCGCAGCACTATGGGAGCATACGGCATAGAGCGAAATCCTCTTTGCCCTGGGCATCGCCTCTGGGAAAGCATAACATTCTTTGCGAAACCAGATTCGGGTCTGAGGGATTCTCCTGTTGCCTGAGCTGGTCTCCTCAGCACGGTGTAATAAACCCGCATGGAACGAAATCTTCTTTGCCTGTGCATCTCTCTGCCTGAGAGAGAAGCGAGCTTGCGCCTGTGGAAAGAGCCTTAAGGAAAGGGACTTGTATTTCACGGTGCTCCCCAGGAGCAAGCTGCCCAGTGAGAAGAGCAGGAGCCGTTGGCCTTCTGGTCTGGAAAAGGTTGCTAAGCAGGAGAGCCTTCCCAGGCAGGCACAGCGGCCAGTGACAATACAAGTGTCACTAGCTCCCTGTGCAGAGAAGGAAGTCTGGCCAGCTAAGGAGACAGGAGGGGATGAGGTGGGCAGGGCGCGTGGTCCTCTCTTAGAAAGGAGTCTGGGCAGAGAGCATGCCTGTCCTGAGCCTCTGGGCTTAAGGAGACAGCAGCTCCTTGGCCACCTGTCCCTGAGGCAGACATGCACTAGCCACCAGGCGCCTACACTGAACTCGCAGAAACAGCTCCCTGAAATAACGGGGAGTCAGATGCCGTCTTCCTCCAGGATGTGGAAGCTTGGAGGAGGCACGGGGTTTCAGGGGAAGGAGTGGGGACAGTCCCCCAAAGCTCCCTATTAAGTGCACGGGCGGTGTGCTGGGAACCTGTCACCTTTCCTTTCCTGTGGGGAAAGCACTGGCCTAGTCCGCGAGTCCGCCTGAGCGCCAGAGTAAAGGGCCAAGCGATGCCTACACTGGGAGATGGTGGTGTGCATAGAGTGCCATCCAAGGCTACGCGCGCTATAGCAGCATCGTGGCTGTGTCTGCTTAGTTCGGCCTGGCAGGGTGATCCCAGGACGCGAACATGGATCCCTGGAAAGCAAGGACCAAGAGGCACCAGCTCTCCCGCAGCTCTTCTTCCCTGAGGCAACTGAAGGCTTGCTGAGGGGCAGCAGCGAAGTGCTATTCGCTCCAAGCCAAAGCCTCTGCGAAAGCACAGCATTCGCTGAGAAATGTTCTGTGGGCTGCTGCTGCTTGCCTGAGCCCAGTCTCACGGTGGGAGAAACCCGCATACAGCGAAAGCCTCATTGCCTGGGCATCTCCCTGTGAAAGCACTGCGTTCCTTGGGAAATCAGAGTTTGGTTTGGGGATGCTGCTACTGCTTGCCTGAGCTAGACTATGGAGCTCGGTGGAAGATACTCGCATGGAGCAAAATACCCTTTGCCCTAGCATACCCTCTGCCTGAGAGAGAAGCCAAGAGTGGGGAAGGCTCAGCACGCCGCCCCCGGAGAAGAGAAGGAGCCGTTGGCCTTGGGGTCAGGAAACGCTCGGGAAGCAGGATAACCTGCCGTGGCATTAACAGCAGGCCGGTGGTAAGACAAGTGTCACCTGCTCCATGTGCGGAGCGACGGAACCCCGGCTGCTAAGGAGACATGAGGGGACGACTAGGGCAGAGGAGCGTGAACCACTCTGAGGAAGGAGTCTGGGCAGAAGGCAGGCCTGTCCTGTGCCTCTGGTCGCAAGGGGAGATCATCTCCTTGGCCACCTGTCCCAAGGGCAGACTTGGGCTTGCCACCAGGTGCTATACCCGGAACGCGCAGGAACAAACCCATGGAGAAACGGGCAGTCAGATGCCGTCTTCCACCAAGATGTGGCAGCGATGTGGGTGGCAGTGCGTGTGCCGGGAAAGGAGTGGAGACAGTCCCCCACAGTTCCCTGTCCCAGTGCCCGGGCGTGTGCAGTGATCCTGTCACCTCCTCTCTCCTGTGGTGAAGGCACTGGCCTAGACCCCGAGTCTGCCTGTGCGCCAGAACAAAAGGCAAAGCCTTTCCTACCCCAGGAGATGGTAATAGGCATAGAGTGCCATGCTAAGACATGCACGCTGCTGCAGGGTTGTGACTGTGTCTGCTTAGTTCGGCAAGGCAAGGTGAACCCCGGGCGTGATCTTGAAGCCCGGGAAAGCAAGTCCCAAGAGGCACCAGCTCTCCCGCCTCTCTTCTTCCCTTCCGAGACAAAGTGAACACCCAAAGTTTTTGTGAGGAAACAGCAGCGAAGTGCGGTTCGTGCCAAGCTGAAAACCTCTGCGAAAGCATAGCAGTCGCGGGGAAATCAGAGTCGGTTCTGTGGGCTGCTTTTGTTGCTTGCCTTAGCCTAGTATTCGCAGCACTATGGGAGCATACGGCATAGAGCGAAATCCTCTTTGCCCTGGGCATCGCTTCTGGTAAAGCATAGCATTCTTTGCGAAACCAGATTCGGGTCTGAGGGATTCTCCTGTTGCCTGAGCTGGTCTCCTCAGCACGGTGTAATAAACCCGCATGGAACGAAATCTTCTTTGCCTGTGCATCTCTCTGCCTGAGAGAGAAGCGAGCTTGCGCATGTGGAAAGAGCCTTAAGGACAGGGACTTGTCTTTCACGGTGCTCCCCAGGAGCAAGCTGCCCAGTGAGAAGAGCAGGAGCCGTTGGCCTTCTGGTCTGGAAAAGGTTGCTAAGCAGGAGAGCATTCCCAGGCAGGCACAGCGGCGAGTGACAATACAAGTGTCACTAGCTCCCTGTGCAGAGAAGGAAGTCTGGCCAGCTAAGGAGACAGGAGGGGATGAGGTGGGCAGGGCGCATGGTCCTCTCTTAGAAAGGAGTCTGGGCAGAGAGCATGCCTGTCCTGAGCCTCTGGGCTTAAGGAGACAGCAGCTCCTTGGCAACCTGTCCCTGGGGCAGACATGCACTAGCCACCAGGCGCCTACCCTGAACTCGCAGAAACAGCTCCCTGAAATAACGGGGAGTCAGATGCCGTCTTCCTCCAAGATGTGGAAGCTTGGAGGAAGCACGGGGTTTCAGGGGAAGGAGTGGGGACAGTCCCCCAAAGCTCCCTATTAAGTGCACGGGCGGTGTGCTGGGATCCTGTCACCTTCCTTTCCTGTGGGCTAAGCACTGGCCTAGTCCGCGAGTCCGCCTGAGCGCCAGAGTAAAGGGCCAAGCGATGCCTACACTGGGAGATGGTGGTGTGCATAGAGTGCCATCCAAGGCTACGCGCGCTACAGCAGCATCGTGGCTGTGTCTGCTTAGTTCGGCCTGGCAGGGTGATCCCAGGACGCGAACATGGATCCCTGGAAAGCAAGGACCAAGAGGCACCAGCTCTCCCGCAGCTCTTCTTCCCTGAGGCAACTGAAGGCTTGCTGAGGGGCAGCAGCGAAGTGCTATTCGCTCCAAGCCAAAGCCTCTGCGAAAGCACAGCATTCGCTGAGAAATGTTCTGTGGGCTGCTGCTGCTTGCCTGAGCCCAGTCTCACGGTGGGAGAAACCCGCATACAGCGAAAGCCTCATTGCCTGGGCATCTCCCTGTGAAAGCACTGAGTTCCTTGGGAAATCAGAGTTGGGTTTGGGGATGCTGCTACTGCTTGCCTGAGCTAGACTCCGGATCTCGGTGGAAGATACTCGCATGGAGCAAAGTACCCTTTGCCCTAGCATACCCTCTGCCTGAGAGAGAAGCCAAGAGTGGGGAAGGCTCAGCACGCCAACCCCGGAGAAGAGAAGGATCCGTTGGCCTTGGGGTCAGGAAACGCTCGGGAAGCAGGATAACCTGCCGTGGCATTAACAGCAGGCCGGTGGCAAGACAAGTGTCACCTGCTCCATGTGCGGAGCGATGGAACACCGGCTGCTAAGGAGACATGAGGGGACGACTAGGGCAGAGGAGCGTGAACCACTCTGAGGAAGGAGTCTGGGCAGAAGGCAGGCCTGTCCTGTGCCTCTGGTCGCAAGGGGAGATCATCTCCTTGGCCACCTGTCCCAAGGGCAGACTTGGGCTTGCCACCAGGTGCTATACCCGGAACGCGCAGAAACAAACCCATGGAGAAACGGGCAGTCAGATGCCGTCTTCCACCAAGATGTGGCAGCGATGTGGGTGGCAGTGCGTGTGCCGGGAAAGGAGTGGAGACAGTCCCCCACAGTTCCCTGTCCCAGTGCCCGGGCGTGTGCAGTGATCCTGTCACCTCCTCTCTCCTGTGGTGAAGGCACTGGCCTAGACCCCGAATCTGCCTGTGCGCCAGAGCAAAAGGCAAAGCCTTACCTACCCCAGGAGATGTTAATAGGCATAGAGTGCCATGCTAAGACATGTACGCTGCTGCAGGGTTGTGACTGTTTCTGCTTAGTTCCGCATGACAAGGTGAACGCCGGGCGTGGTCTTGAAGCCCGGGAAAGCAAGTCCCAAGAGGCACCAGCTCTCCCGCCTTTCTTCTTCCCTGCCGCGACAGAGTGAACACCCAAAGTTTTTCTGAAGAAACAGCAGCGAAGTGCGGTTCGTGCCAAGCTGAAAACCTCTGCGAAAGCATAGCAGTCGCGGGGAAATCAGAGTCGGTTCTGTGGGCTGCTTTTGTTGCTTGCCTTAGCCTAGTATTCGCAGCACTATGGGAGCATACGGCATAGAGCGAAATCCTCTTTGCCCTGGGCATCGCCTCTGGGAAAGCATAACATTCTTTGCGAAACCAGATTCGGGTCTGAGGGATTCTCCTGTTGCCTGAGCTGGTCTCCTCAGCACGGTGTAATAAACCCGCATGGAACGAAATCTTCTTTGCCTGTGCATCTCTCTGCCTGAGAGAGAAGCGAGCTTGCGCCTGTGGAAAGAGCCTTAAGGAAAGGGACTTGTCTTTCACGGTGCTCCCCAGGAGCAAGCTGCCCAGTGAGAAGAGCAGGAGCCGTTGGCCTTCTGGTCTGGAAAAGGTTGCTAAGCAGGAGAGCCTTCCCAGGCAGGCACAGCGGCCAGTGACAATACAAGTGTCACTAGCTCCCTGTGCAGAGAAGGAAGTCTGGCCAGCTAAGGAGACAGGAGGGGATGAGGTGGGCAGGGCGCGTGGTCCTCTCTTAGAAAGGAGTCTGGGCAGAGAGCATGCCTGTCCTGAGCCTCTGGGCTTAAGGAGACAGCAGCTCCTTGGCCACCTGTCCCTGAGGCAGACATGCACTAGCCACCAGGCGCCTACACTGAACTCGCAGAAACAGCTCCCTGAAATAACGGGGAGTCAGATGCCGTCTTCCTCCAGGATGTGGAAGCTTGGAGGAGGCACGGGGTTTCAGGGGAAGGAGTGGGGACAGTCCCCCAAAGCTCCCTATTAAGTGCACGGGCGGTGTGCTGGGAACCTGTCACCTTTCCTTTCCTGTGGGGAAAGCACTGGCCTAGTCCGCGAGTCCGCCTGAGCGCCAGAGTAAAGGGCCAAGCGATGCCTACACTGGGAGATGGTGGTGTGCATAGAGTGCCATCCAAGGCTACGCCCGCTATAGCAGCATCGTGGCTGTGTCTGCTTAGTTCGACCTGGCAGGGTGATCCCAGGACGCGAACATGGATCCCTGGAAAGCAAGGACCAAGAGGCACCAGCTCTCCCGCAGCTCTTCTTCCCTGAGGCAACTGAAGGCTTGCTGAGGGGCAGCAGCGAAGTGCTATTCGCTCCAAGCCAAAGCCTCTGCGAAAGCACAGCATTCGCTGAGAAATGTTCTGTGGGCTGCTGCTGCTTGCCTGAGCCCAGTCTCACGGTGGGAGAAACCCGCATACAGCGAAAGCCTCATTGCCTGGGCATCTCCCTGTGAAAGCACTGCGTTCCTTGGGAAATCAGAGTTGGGTTTGGGGATGCTGCTACTGCTTGCCTGAGCTAGACTATGGAGCTCGGTGGAAGATACTCGCATGGAGCAAAATACCCTTTGCCCTAGCATACCCTCTGCCTGAGAGAGAAGCCAAGAGTGGGGAAGGCTCAGCACGCCGCCCCCGGAGAAGAGAAGGAGCCGTTGGCCTTGGGGTCAGGAAACGCTCGGGAAGCAGGATAACCTGCCGTGGCATTAACAGCAGGCCGGTGGTAAGACAAGTGTCACCTGCTCCATGTGCGGAGCGACGGAACCCCGGCTGCTAAGGAGACATGAGGGGACGACTAGGGCAGAGGAGCGTGAACCACTCTGAGGAAGGAGTCTGGGCAGAAGGCAGGCCTGTCCTGTGCCTCTGGTCGCAAGGGGAGATCATCTCCTTGGCCACCTGTCCCAAGGGCAGACTTGGGCTTGCCACCAGGTGCTATACCCGGAACGCGCAGGAACAAACCCATGGAGAAACGGGCAGTCAGATGCCGTCTTCCACCAAGATGTGGCAGCGATGTGGGTGGCAGTGCGTGTGCCGGGAAAGGAGTGGAGACAGTCCCCCACAGTTCCCTGTCCCAGTGCCCGGGCGTGTGCAGTGATCCTGTCACCTCCTCTCTCCTGTGGTGAAGGCACTGGCCTAGACCCCGAGTCTGCCTGTGCGCCAGAACAAAAGGCAAAGCCTTTCCTACCCCAGGAGATGGTAATAGGCATAGAGTGCCATGCTAAGACATGCACGCTGCTGCAGGGTTGTGACTGTGTCTGCTTAGTTCGGCAAGGCAAGGTGAACCCCGGGCGTGATCTTGAAGCCCGGGAAAGCAAGTCCCAAGAGGCACCAGCTCTCCCGCCTCTCTTCTTCCCTTCCGAGACAAAGTGAACACCCAAAGTTTTTGTGAGGAAACAGCAGCGAAGTGCGGTTCGTGCCAAGCTGAAAACCTCTGCAAAAGCATAGCAGTCGCGGGGAAATCAGAGTCGGTTCTGTGGGCTGCTTTTGTTGCTTGCCTTAGCCTAGTATTCGCAGCACTATGGGAGCATACGGCATAGAGCGAAATCCTCTTTGCCCTGGGCATCGCCTCTGGGAAAGCATAGCATTCTTTGCGAAACCAGATTCGGGTCTGAGGGATTCTCCTGTTGCCTGAGCTGGTCTCCTCAGCACGGTGTAATAAACCCGCATGGAACGAAATCTGCTTTTCCTGTGCATCTCTCTGCCTGAGAGAGAAGCGAGCTTGCGCCTGTGGAAAGAGCCTTAAGGAAAGGGACTTGTCTTTCACGGTGCTCCCCAGGAGCAAGCTGCCCAGTGAGAAGAGCAGGAGCCGTTGGCCTTCTGGTCTGGAAAAGGTTGCTAAGCAGGAGAGCCTTCCCAGGCAGGCACAGCGGCCAGTGACAATACAAGTGTCACTAGCTCCCTGTGCAGAGAAGGAAGTCTGGCCAGCTAAGGAGACAGGAAGGGATGAGGTGGGCAGGGCGCGTGGTCCTCTCTTAGAAAGGAGTCTGGGCAGAGAGTATGCCTGTCCTAAGCCTCTGGGATTAAGGAGACAGCAGCTCCTTGGCCACCTGTCCCTGGGGCAGACATGCACTAGCCACCAGGCGCCTACACTGACCTCGCAGAAAGAGCTACCTGAAATAACGGGGAGTCAGATGCCGTCTTCCTCCAAGATGTGGAAGCTTGGAGGAAGCACGGGGTTTCAGGGGAAGGAGTGGGACAGTCCCCCAAAGCTCCCTATTAAGTGCACGGGCGGTGTGCTGGGATCCTGTCACGTTTCCTTTCCTGTGGGGAAAGCACTGGCCTAGTCCGCGAGTCCGCCTGAGCGCCAGAGTAAAGGGCCAAGCGATGCCTACACTGGGAGATGGTGGTGTGCATAGAGTGCCGTCCAAGGCTACGCGCGCTATAGCAGCATCGTGGCTGTGTCTGCTTAGTTCGGCCTGGCAGGGTGATCCCAGGACGCGAACATGGAGCCTTGGAAAGCAAGGCCCAAGAGTCACCAGCTCTCCTGAAGCTCTTCTTCCCTGAGGCAACTGAAGGCTTGCTGAGGAAGCAGCAGCGAAGTGCTGTTCGCTCCAAGCCAAAGCCTCTGCGAAAGCACAGCATTCGCTGAGAAATGTTCTGTGGGCTGCTGCTGCTTGCCTGAGCCCAGTCTCACGGTGGGAGAAACCCGCATACAGCGAAAGCCTCATTGCCTGGGCATCTCCCTGTGAAAGCACTGCGTTCCTTGGGAAATCAGAGTTGGGTTTGGGGATGCTGCTACTGCTTGCCTGAGCTAGACTCCGGATCTCGGTGGAAGATACTCGCATGGAGCAAAGTACCCTTTGCCCTAGCATACCCTCTGCCTGAGAGAGAAGCCAAGAGTGGGGAAGGCTCAGCACGCCAACCCCGGAGAAGAGAAGGATCCGTTGGCCTTGGGGTCAGGAAACGCTCGGGAAGCAGGATAACCTGCCGTGGCATTAACAGCAGGCCGGTGGCAAGACAAGTGTCACCTGCTCCATGTGCGGAGCGATGGAACACCGGCTGCTAAGGAGACATGAGGGGACGACTAGGGCAGAGGAGCGTGAACCACTCTGAGGAAGGAGTCTGGGCAGAAGGCAGGCCTGTCCTGTGCCTCTGGTCGCAAGGGGAGATCATCTCCTTGGCCACCTGTCCCAAGGGCAGACTTGGGCTTGCCACCAGGTGCTATACCCGGAACGCGCAGAAACAAACCCATGGAGAAACGGGCAGTCAGATGCCGTCTTCCACCAAGATGTGGCAGCGATGTGGGTGGCAGTGCGTGTGCCGGGAAAGGAGTGGAGACAGTCCCCCACAGTTCCCTGTCCCAGTGCCCGGGCGTGTGCAGTGATCCTGTCACCTCCTCTCTCCTGTGGTGAAGGCACTGGCCTAGACCCCGAATCTGCCTGTGCGCCAGAGCAAAAGGCAAAGCCTTACCTACCCCAGGAGATGTTAATAGGCATAGAGTGCCATGCTAAGACATGTACGCTGCTGCAGGGTTGTGACTGTTTCTGCTTAGTTCCGCATGACAAGGTGAACGCCGGGCGTGGTCTTGTAGCCCGGGAAAGCAAGTCCCAAGAGGCACCAGCTCTCCCGCCTTTCTTCTTCCCTGCCGCGACAGAGTGAACACCCAAAGCCTTTCTGAGGAAACAGCAGCGAAGTGCGGTTCGTGCCAAGCTGAAAACCTCTGCGAAAGCATAGCAGTCGCGGGGAAATCAGAGTCGGTTCTGTGGGCTGCTTTTGTTGCTTGCCTTAGCCTAGTATTCGCAGCACTATGGGAGCATACGGCATAGAGCGAAATCCTCTTTGCCCTGGGCATCGCCTCTGGGAAAGCATAACATTCTTTGCGAAACCAGATTCGGGTCTGAGGGATTCTCCTGTTGCCTGAGCTGGTCTCCTCAGCACGGTGTAATAAACCCGCATGGAACGAAATCTTCTTTGCCTGTGCATCTCTCTGCCTGAGAGAGAAGCGAGCTTGCGCCTGTGGAAAGAGCCTTAAGGAAAGGGACTTGTCTTTCACGGTGCTCCCCAGGAGCAAGCTGCCCAGTGAGAAGAGCAGGAGCCGTTGGCCTTCTGGTCTGGAAAAGGTTGCTAAGCAGGAGAGCCTTCCCAGGCAGGCACAGCGGCCAGTGACAATACAAGTGTCACTAGCTCCCTGTGCAGAGAAGGAAGTCTGGCCAGCTAAGGAGACAGGAGGGGATGAGGTGGGCAGGGCGCGTGGTCCTCTCTTAGAAAGGAGTCTGGGCAGAGAGCATGCCTGTCCTGAGCCTCTGGGCTTAAGGAGACAGCAGCTCCTTGGCCACCTGTCCCTGAGGCAGACATGCACTAGCCACCAGGCGCCTACACTGAACTCGCAGAAACAGCTCCCTGAAATAACGGGGAGTCAGATGCCGTCTTCCTCCAGGATGTGGAAGCTTGGAGGAGGCACGGGGTTTCAGGGGAAGGAGTGGGGACAGTCCCCCAAAGCTCCCTATTAAGTGCACGGGCGGTGTGCTGGGAACCTGTCACCTTTCCTTTCCTGTGGGGAAAGCACTGGCCTAGTCCGCGAGTCCGCCGGAGCGCCAGAGTAAAGGGCCAAGCGATGCCTACACTGGGAGATGGTGGTGTGCATAGAGTGCCATCCAAGGCTACGCCCGCTATAGCAGCATCGTGGCTGTGTCTGCTTAGTTCGACCTGGCAGGGTGATCCCAGGACGCGAACATGGATCCCTGGAAAGCAAGGACCAAGAGGCACCAGCTCTCCCGCAGCTCTTCTTCCCTGAGGCAACTGAAGGCTTGCTGAGGGGCAGCAGCGAAGTGCTATTCGCTCCAAGCCAAAGCCTCTGCGAAAGCACAGCATTCGCTGAGAAATGTTCTGTGGGCTGCTGCTGCTTGCCTGAGCCCAGTCTCACGGTGGGAGAAACCCGCATACAGCGAAAGCCTCATTGCCTGGGCATCTCCCTGTGAAAGCACTGCGTTCCTTGGGAAATCAGAGTTGGGTTTGGGGATGCTGCTACTGCTTGCCTGAGCTAGACTATGGAGCTCGGTGGAAGATACTCGCATGGAGCAAAATACCCTTTGCCCTAGCATACCCTCTGCCTGAGAGAGAAGCCAAGAGTGGGGAAGGCTCAGCACGCCGCCCCCGGAGAAGAGAAGGATCCGTTGGCCTTGGGGTCAGGAAACGCTCGGGAAGCAGGATAACCTGCCGTGGCATTAACAGCAGGCCGGTGGTAAGACAAGTGTCACCTGCTCCATGTGCGGAGCGACGGAACCCCGGCTGCTAAGGAGACATGAGGGGACGACTAGGGCAGAGGAGCGTGAACCACTCTGAGGAAGGAGTCTGGGCAGAAGGCAGGCCTGTCCTGTGCCTCTGGTCGCAAGGGGAGATCATCTCCTTGGCCACCTGTCCCAAGGGCAGACTTGGGCTTGCCACCAGGTGCTATACCCGGAACGCGCAGGAACAAACCCATGGAGAAACGGGCAGTCAGATGCCGTCTTCCACCAAGATGTGGCAGCGATGTGGGTGGCAGTGCGTGTGCCGGGAAAGGAGTGGAGACAGTCCCCCACAGTTCCCTGTCCCAGTGCCCGGGCGTGTGCAGTGATCCTGTCACCTCCTCTCTCCTGTGGTGAAGGCACTGGCCTAGACCCCGAGTCTGCCTGTGCGCCAGAACAAAAGGCAAAGCCTTTCCTACCCCAGGAGATGGTAATAGGCATAGAGTGCCATGCTAAGACATGCACGCTGCTGCAGGGTTGTGACTGTGTCTGCTTAGTTCGGCAAGGCAAGGTGAACCCCGGGCGTGATCTTGAAGCCCGGGAAAGCAAGTCCCAAGAGGCACCAGCTCTCCCGCCTCTCTTCTTCCCTTCCGAGACAAAGTGAACACCCAAAGTTTTTGTGAGGAAACAGCAGCGAAGTGCGGTTCGTGCCAAGCTGAAAACCTCTGCGAAAGCATAGCAGTCGCGGGGAAATCAGAGTCGGTTCTGTGGGCTGCTTTTGTTGCTTGCCTTAGCCTAGTATTCGCAGCACTATGGGAGCATACGGCATAGAGCGAAATCCTCTTTGCCCTGGGCATCGCCTCTGGGAAAGCATAGCATTCTTTGCGAAACCAGATTCGGGTCTGAGGGATTCTCCTGTTGCCTGAGCTGGTCTCCTCAGCACGGTGTAATAAACCCGCATGGAACGAAATCTGCTTTTCCTGTGCATCTCTCTGCCTGAGAGAGAAGCGAGCTTGCGCCTGTGGAAAGAGCCTTAAGGAAAGGGACTTGTCTTTCACGGTGCTCCCCAGGAGCAAGCTGCCCAGTGAGAAGAGCAGGAGCCGTTGGCCTTCTGGTCTGGAAAAGGTTGCTAAGCAGGAGAGCCTTCCCAGGCAGGCACAGCGGCCAGTGACAATACAAGTGTCACTAGCTCCCTGTGCAGAGAAGGAAGTCTGGCCAGCTAAGGAGACAGGAAGGGATGAGGTGGGCAGGGCGCGTGGTCCTCTCTTAGAAAGGAGTCTGGGCAGAGAGTATGCCTGTCCTAAGCCTCTGGGATTAAGGAGACAGCAGCTCCTTGGCCACCTGTCCCTGGGGCAGACATGCACTAGCCACCAGGCGCCTACACTGACCTCGCAGAAAGAGCTACCTGAAATAACGGGGAGTCAGATGCCGTCTTCCTCCAAGATGTGGAAGCTTGGAGGAAGCACGGGGTTTCAGGGGAAGGAGTGGGACAGTCCCCCAAAGCTCCCTATTAAGTGCACGGGCGGTGTGCTGGGATCCTGTCACGTTTCCTTTCCTGTGGGGAAAGCACTGGCCTAGTCCGCGAGTCCGCCTGAGCGCCAGAGTAAAGGGCCAAGCGATGCCTACACTGGGAGATGGTGGTGTGCAAAGAGTGCCGTCCAAGGCTACGCGCGCTATAGCAGCATCGTGGCTGTGTCTGCTTAGTTCGGCCTGGCAGGGTGATCCCAGGACGCGAACATGGATCCCTGGAAAGCAAGGCCCAAGAGTCACCAGCTCTCCTGCAGCTCTTCTTCCCTGAGGCAACTGAAGGCTTGCTGAGGAAGCAGCAGCGAAGTGCTGTTCGCTCCAAGCCAAAGCCTCTGCGAAAGCACAGCATTCGCTGAGAAATGTTCTGTGGGCTGCTGCTGCTTGCCTGAGCCCAGTCTCACGGTGGGAGAAACCCGCATACAGCGAAAGCCTCATTGCCTGGGCATCTCCCTGTGAAAGCACTGCGTTCCTTGGGAAATCAGAGTTGGGTTTGGGGATGCTGCTACTGCTTGCCTGAGCTAGACTCCGGAGCTCGGTGGAAGATACTCGCATGGAGCAAAATACCCTTTGCCCTAGCATACCCTCTGCCTGAGAGAGAAGCCAAGAGTGGGAAAGGCTCAGCACGCCGCCCCCGGAGAAGAGAAAGGTCCGTTGGCCTTGGGGTCAGGAAACGCTCGGGAAGCATGATAACCTGCCGTGGCATTAACAGCAGGCCGGTGGCAAGACAAGTGTCACCTGCTCCATGTGCGGAGCGATGGAACCCCGGCTGCTAAGGAGACATGAGGGGACGACTAGGGCAGAGGAGCGTGAACCACTCTGAGGAAGGAGTCTGGGCAGAAGGCAGGCCTGTCCTGTGCCTCTGGTCGCAAGGGGAGATCATCTCCTTGGCCACCTGTCCCAAGGGCAGACTTGGGCTTGCCACCAGGTGCTATACCCGGAACGCGCAGAAACAAACCCATGGAGAAACGGGCAGTCAGATGCCGTCTTCCACCAAGATGTGGCAGCGATGTGGGTGGCAGTGCGTGTGCCGGGAAAGGAGTGGAGACAGTCCCCCACAGTTCCCTGTCCCAGTGCCCGGGCGTGTGCAGTGATCCTGTCACCTCCTCTCTCCTGTGGTGAAGGCACTGGCCTAGACCCCGAATCTGCCTGTGCGCCAGAGCAAAAGGCAAAGCCTTACCTACCCCAGGAGATGTTAATAGGCATAGAGTGCCATGCTAAGACATGTACGCTGCTGCAGGGTTGTGACTGTTTCTGCTTAGTTCCGCATGACAAGGTGAACGCCGGGCGTGGTCTTGAAGCCCGGGAAAGCAAGTCCCAAGAGGCACCAGCTCTCCCGCCTTTCTTCTTCCCTGCCGCGACAGAGTGAACACCCAAAGCCTTTCTGAGGAAACAGCAGCGAAGTGCGGTTCGTGCCAAGCTGAAAACCTCTGCGAAAGCATAGCAGTCGCGGGGAAATCAGAGTCGGTTCTGTGGGCTGCTTTTGTTGCTTGCCTTAGCCTAGTATTCGCAGCACTATGGGAGCATACGGCATAGAGCGAAATCCTCTTTGCCCTGGGCATCGCCTCTGGGAAAGCATAACATTCTTTGCGAAACCAGATTCGGGTCTGAGGGATTCTCCTGTTGCCTGAGCTGGTCTCCTCAGCACGGTGTAATAAACCCGCATGGAACGAAATCTTCTTTGCCTGTGCATCTCTCTGCCTGAGAGAGAAGCGAGCTTGCGCCTGTGGAAAGAGCCTTAAGGAAAGGGACTTGTCTTTCACGGTGCTCCCCAGGAGCAAGCTGCCCAGTGAGAAGAGCAGGAGCCGTTGGCCTTCTGGTCTGGAAAAGGTTGCTAAGCAGGAGAGCCTTCCCAGGCAGGCACAGCGGCCAGTGACAATACAAGTGTCACTAGCTCCCTGTGCAGAGAAGGAAGTCTGGCCAGCTAAGGAGACAGGAGGGGATGAGGTGGGCAGGGCGCGTGGTCCTCTCTTAGAAAGGAGTCTGGGCAGAGAGCATGCCTGTCCTGAGCCTCTGGGCTTAAGGAGACAGCAGCTCCTTGGCCACCTGTCCCTGAGGCAGACATGCACTAGCCACCAGGCGCCTACACTGAACTCGCAGAAACAGCTCCCTGAAATAACGGGGAGTCAGATGCCGTCTTCCTCCAGGATGTGGAAGCTTGGAGGAGGCACGGGGTTTCAGGGGAAGGAGTGGGGACAGTCCCCCAAAGCTCCCTATTAAGTGCACGGGCGGTGTGCTGGGAACCTGTCACCTTTCCTTTCCTGTGGGGAAAGCACTGGCCTAGTCCGCGAGTCCGCCTGAGCGCCAGAGTAAAGGGCCAAGCGATGCCTACACTGGGAGATGGTGGTGTGCATAGAGTGCCATCCAAGGCTACGCGCGCTATAGCAGCATCGTGGCTGTGTCTGCTTAGTTCGGCCTGGCAGGGTGATCCCAGGACGCGAACATGGATCCCTGGAAAGCAAGGACCAAGAGGCACCAGCTCTCCCGCAGCTCTTCTTCCCTGAGGCAACTGAAGGCTTGCTGAGGGGCAGCAGCGAAGTGCTATTCGCTCCAAGCCAAAGCCTCTGCGAAAGCACAGCATTCGCTGAGAAATGTTCTGTGGGCTGCTGCTGCTTGCCTGAGCCCAGTCTCACGGTGGGAGAAACCCGCATACAGCGAAAGCCTCATTGCCTGGGCATCTCCCTGTGAAAGCACTGCGTTCCTTGGGAAATCAGAGTTGGGTTTGGGGATGCTGCTACTGCTTGCCTGAGCTAGACTCCGGAGCTCGGTGGAAGATACTCGCATGGAGCGAAATACCCTTTGCCCTAGCATACCCTCTGCCTGAGAGAGAAGCCAAGAGTGGGGAAGGCTCAGCCGCCGCCCCCGGAGAAGAGAAGGAGCCGTTGGCCTTGGGGTCAGGAAACGCTCGGGAAGCAGGATAACCTGCGGTGGCATTAACAGCAGGCTGGTGGCAAGACAAGTGTCACCTGCTCCATGTGCGGAGCGATGGAACCCCGGCTGCTAAGGAGACATGAGGGGACGACTAGGGCAGAGGAGCGTGAACCACTCTGAGGAAGGAGTCTGGGCAGAAGGCTGGCCTGTCCTGTGCCTCTGGTCGCAAGGGGAGATCATCTCCTTGTCCACCTGTCCCAAGGGCAGACTTGGGCTTGCCACCAGGTGCTATACCCGTAACGCGCAGGAACAAACCCATGGAGAAACGGGCAGTCAAATGCCGTCTTCCACCAAGATGTGGCAGCGATGTGGGTGGCAGTGCGTGTGCTGGGAAAGGAGTGTAGACAGTCCCCCACAGTTCCCTGTCCCAGTGCCCGGGCGTGTGCAGTGATCCTGTCACCACCTCTCTCCTGTGGTGAAGGCACTGGCCTAGACCCCGAGTCTGCCTGTGCGCCAGAACAAAAGGCAAAGCCTTTCCTACCCCAGGAGATGGTAATAGGCATAGAGTGCCATGCTAAGACATGCACGCTGCTGCAGGGTTGTGACTGTGTCTGCTTAGTTCGGCATAGCAAGGTAAACCCCGGGCGTGATCTTGAAGCCCGGGAAAGCAAGTCCCAAGAGGCACCAGCTCTCCCGCCGCTCTTCTTCCCTGCCGAGACAAAGTGAACACCCAAAGTTTTTCTGAGGAAACAGCAGCGAAGTGCGGTTCGTGCCAAGCTGAAAACCTCTGCGAAAGCATAGCAGTCGCGGGGAAATCAGAGTCGGTTCTGTGGGCTGCTTTTGTTGCTTGCCTTAGCCTAGTATTTGCAGCACTATGGGAGCATATGGCATAGACCGAAATCCTCTTTGCCCTGGGCATCGCCTCTGGGAAAGCATAGCATTCTTTGCGAAACCAGATTCGGGTCTGAGGGATTCTCCTGTTGCCTGAGCTGGTCTCCTCAGCACGGTGTAATAAACCCGCATGGAACGAAATCTTCTTTGCCTGTGCATCTCTCTGCCTGAGAGAGAAGCGAGCTTGCGCCTGTGGAAAGAGCCTTAAGGAAAGGGACTTGTCTTTCACGGTGCTCCCCAGGAGCAAGCTGCCCAGTGAGAAGAGCAGGAGCCGTTGGCCTTCTGGTCTGGAAAAGGTTGCTAAGCAGGAGAGCCTTCCCAGGCAGGCACAGCGGCCAGTGACAATACAAGTGTCACTAGCTCCCTGTGCAGAGAAGGAAGTCTGGCCAGCTAAGGAGACAGGAGGGGATGAGGTGGGCAGGGCGCGTGGTCCTCTCTTAGAAAGGAGTCTGGGCAGAGAACATGCCTGTCCTGAGCCTCTGGGCTTAAGGAGACAGCAGCTCCTTGGCCACCTGTCCCTGAGGCAGACATGCACTAGCCACCAGGCGCCTACACTGACCTCGCAGAAACAGCTACCTGAAATAACGGGGAGTCAGATGCCGTCTTCCTCCAGGATGTGGAAGCTTGGAGGAGGCACGGGGTTTCAGGGGAAGGAGTGGGGACAGTCCCCCAAAGCTCCCTATTAAGTGCACGGGCGGTGTGCTGGGAACCTGTCACCTTTCCTTTCCTGTGGGGAAAGCACTGGCCTAGTCCGCGACTCTGCCTGAGCGCCAGAGTAAAGGGCCAAGCGATGCCTTCACTGGGAGATGGTGGTGTGCATAGAGTGCCATCCAAGGCTACGCGCGCTATAGCAGCATCGTGGCTGTGTCTGCTTAGTTCGGCCTGGCAGGGTGATCCCAGGACGCGAACATGGATCCCTGGAATGCAAGGACCAAGAGGCACCAGCTCTACCGCAGCTCTTCTTCCCTGAGGCCCCTGAAGGCTTGCTGAGGAGCAGTAGCGAAGTGCTGTTCGCTCCAAGCCAAAGCCTCTGCGAAAGCACAGCATTCGCTGAGAAATGTTCTGTGGGCTGCTGCTGCTTGCCTGAGCCCAGTCTCACGGTGGGAGAAACCCGCATACAGTGAAAGCTTCATCTCCCTGTGAAAGCACTGCGTTCCTTGAGAAATCAGAGTTGGGTTTGGGGATGCTGCTACTGCTTGCCTGAGCTAGACTCCGGAGCTCGGTGGAAGATACTCGCATGGAGCGAAATACCCTTTGCCCTAGCATACCCTCTGCCTGAGAGAGAAGCCAAGAGTGGGGAAGGCTCAGCCGCCGCCCCCGGAGAAGAGAAGGAGCCGTTGGCCTTGGGGTCAGGAAACGCTCGGGAAGCAGGATAACCTGCCGTGGCATTAACAGCAGGCCGGTGGCAAGACAAGTGTCACCTGCTCCATGTGCGGAGCGATGGAACCCCGGCTGCTAAGGAGACATGAGGGGACGACTAGGGCAGAGGAGCGTGAACCACTCTGAGGAAGGAGTCTGGGCAGAAGGCAGGCCTGTCCTGTGCCTCTGGTCGCAAGGGGAGATCATCTCCTTGGCCACCTGTCCCAAGGGCAGACTTGGGCTTGCCACCAGGTGCTATACCCGGAACGCGCAGAAACAAACCCATGGAGAAACGGGCAGTCAGATGCCGTCTTCCACCAAGATGTGGCAGCGATGTGGGTGGCAGTGCGTGTGCCGGGAAAGGAGTGGAGACAGTCCCCCACAGTTCCCTGTCCCAGTGCCCGGGCGTGTGCAGTGATCCTGTCACCTCCTCTCTCCTGTGGTGAAGGCACTGGCCTAGACCCCGAGTCTGCCTGTGCGCCAGAACAAAAGGCAAAGCCTTTCCTACCCCAGGAGATGGTAATAGGCATAGAGTGCCATGCTAAGACATGCACGCTGCTGCAGGGTTGGGACTGTGTCTGCTTAGTTCGGCATAGCAAGGTGAACCCCGGGCGTGATCTTGAAGTCCGGGAAAGCAAGTCCCAAGAGGCACCAGCTCTCCCGCCTCTCTTCTTCCCTGCCGCGACAGAGTGAACACCCAAAGTTTTTCTGAAGAAACAGCAGCGAAGTGCGGTTCGTGCCAAGCTGAAAACCTCTGCGAAAGCATAGCAGTCGCGGGGAAATCAGATTCGGTTCTGTGGGCTGCTTTTGTTGCTTGCCTTAGCCTAGTATTCGCAGCACTATGGGAGCATACGGCATAGAACGAAATCCTCTTTGCCCTGGGCATCGCCTCTGGGAAAGCATAGCATTCTTTGCGAACCAGATTCGGGTCTGAGAGATTCTCCTGTTGCCTGAGCTGGTCTCCTCAGCACGGTGTAATAAACCTGCATGGAACCAAATCTGCTTTGCCTGTGCATCTCTCTGCCTGAGAGAGAAGCGAGCTTGCGCCTGTGGAAAGAGCCTTAAGGAAAGGGACTTGTCTTTCACGGTGCTCCCCAGGAGCAAGCTGCCCAGTGAGAAGAGCAGGAGCCGTTGGCCTTCTGGTCTGGAAAAGGTTGCTAAGCAGGAGAGCCTTCCCAGGCAGGCACAGCGGCCAGTGACAATACAAGTGTCACTAGCTCCCTGTGCAGAGAAGGAAGTCTGGCCAGCTAAGGAGACAGGAGGGGATGAGGTGGGCAGGGCGCGTGGTCCTCTCTTAGAAAGGAGTCTGGGCAGAGAGCATGCCTGTCCTGAGCCTCTGGGCTTAAGGAGATAGCAGCTCCTTGGCCACCTGTCCCTGGGGCAGACATGCACTAGCCACCAGGCGCCTACCCTGAACTCGCCGAAACAGCTCCCTGAAATAACGGGGAGTCAGATGCCGTCTTCCTCCAGGATGTGGAAGCTTGGAGGAGGCACGGGGTTTCAGGGGAAGGAGTGGGGACAGTCCCCCAAAGCTCCCTATTAAGTGCACGGGCGGTGTGCTGGGAACCTGTCACCTTTCCTTTCCTGTGGGGAAAGCACTGGCCTAGTCCGCGAGTCCGCCTGAGCGCCAGAGTAAAGGGCCAAGCGATGCCTACACTGGGAGATGGTGGTGTGCATAGAGTGCCATCCAAGGCTACGCGCGCTATAGCAGCATCGTGGCTGTGTCTGCTTAGTTCGGCCTGGCAGGGTGATCCCAGGACGCGACCATGGATCCCTGGAAAGCAAGGACCAAGAGGCACCAGCTCTCCCGCAGCTCTTCTTCCCTGAGGCCCCTGAAGGCTTGCTGAGGAGCAGTAGCGAAGTGCTGTTCGCTCCAAGCCAAAGCCTCTGCGAAAACACAGCATTCGCTGAGAAATGTTCTGTGGGCTGCTGCTGCTTGCCTGAGCCCAGTCTCACGGTGGGAGAAACCCGCATACAGCGAAAGCTTCATCTCCCTGTGAAAGCACTGCGTTCCTTGGGAAATCAGAGTTGGGTTTGGGGATGCTGCTACTGCTTGCCTGAGCTAGACTCCGGAGCTCGGTGGAAGATACTCGCATGGAGCGAAATACCCTTTGCCCTAGCATACCCTCTGCCTGAGAGAGAAGCCAAGAGTGGGGAAGGCTCAGCCGCCGCCCCCGGAGAAGAGAAGGAGCCGTTGGCCTTGGGGTCAGGAAACGCTCGGGAAGCAGGATAACCTGCGGTGGCATTAACAGCAGGCTGGTGGCAAGACAAGTGTAACCTGCTCCATGTGCGGAGAGATGGAACCCCGGCTGCTAAGGAGACATGAGGGGACGACTAGGGCAGAGGAGCGTGAACCACTCTGAGGAAGGAGTCTGGGCAGAAGGCAGGCCTGTCCTGTGCCTCTGGTCGTAAGCGGAGATCATCTCCTTGGCCACCTGTCCCAAGGGCAGACTTGGGCTTGCCACCAGGTGCTATACCCGGAACGCGCAGGAACAAACCCATGGAGAAACGGGCAGTCAGATGCCGTCTTCCACCAAGATGTGGCAGCGATGTGGGTGGCAGTGCGTGTGCTGGGAAAGGAGTGGAGACAGTCCCCCACAGTTCCCTGTCCCAGTGCCCGGGCGTGTGCAGTGATCCTGTCACCACCTCTCTCCTGTGGTGAAGGCACTGGCCTAGACCCCGAGTCTGCCTGTGCGCCAGAACAAAAGGCAAAGCCTTTCCTACCCCAGGAGATGGTAATAGGCATAGAGTGCCATGCTAAGACATGCACGCTGCTGCAGGGTTGGGACTGTGTCTGCTTAGTTCGGCATAGCAAGGTAAACCCTGGGCGTGATCTTGAAGCCCGGGAAAGCAAGTCCCAAGAGGCACCAGCTCTCCTGCCGCTCTTCTTCCCTGCCGAGACAAAGTGAACACCCAAAGTTTTTCTGAGGAAACAGCAGCGAAGTGCGGTTCGTGCCAAGCTGAAAACCTCTGCGAAAGCATAGCAGTCGCGGGGAAATCAGAGTCGGTTCTGTGGGCTGCTTTTGTTGCTTGCCTTAGCCTAGTATTCGCAGCACTATGGGAGCATACGGCATAGAGCGAAATCCTCTTTGCCCTGGGCATCGCCTCTGGGAAAGCATAGCATTCTTTGCGAAACCTGATTCGGGTCTGAGGGATTCTCCTGTTGTCTGAGCTGGTCTCCTCAGCACGGTGTAATAAACCCGCATGGAACGAAATCTTCTTTGCCTGTGCATCTCTCTGCCTGAGAGAGAAGCGAGCTTGCGCCTGTGGAAAGAGCCTTAAGGAAAGGGACTTGTCTTTCACGGTGCTCCCCAGGAGCAAGCTGCCCAGTGAGAAGAGCAGGAGCCGTTGGCCTTCTGGTCTGGAAAAGGTTGCTAAGCAGGAGAGCCTTCCCAGGCAGGCACAGCGGCCAGTGACAATACAAGTGTCACTAGCTCCCTGTGCAGAGAAGGAAGTCTGGCCAGCTAAGGAGACAGGAGGGGATGAGGTGGGCAGGGCGCGTGGTCCTCTCTTAGAAAGGAGTCTGGGAAGAGAACATGCCTGTCCTGAGCCTCTGGGCTTAAGGAGACAGCAGCTCCTTGGCCACCTGTCCCTGAGGCAGACATGCACTAGCCACCAGGCGCCTACACTGAACTCGCAGAAACAGCTCCCTGAAATAACGGGGAGTCAGATGCCGTCTTCCTCCAGGATGTGGAAGCTTGGAGGAGGCACGGGGTTTCAGGGGAAGGAGTGGGGACAGTCCCCCAAAGCTCCCTATTAAGTGCACGGGCGGTGTGCTGGGAACCTGTCACATTTCCTTTCCTGTGGGGAAAGCACTGGCCTAATCCGCGAATCTGCCTGAGCGCCAGAGTAAAGGGCCAAGCGATGCCTTCACTGGGAGATGGTGGTGTGCATAGAGTGCCATCCAAGGCTACGCGCGCTATAGCAGCATTGTGGCTGTGTCTGCTTAGTTCGGCCTGGCAGGGTGATCCCAGGACGCGAACATGGATCCCTGGAAAGCAAGGACCAAGAGGCACCAGCTCTCCCGCAGCTCTTCTTCCCTGAGGCCCCTGAAGGCTTGCTGAGGAGCAGTAGCGAAGTGCTGTTCGCTCCAAGCCAAAGCCTCTGCGAAAGCACAGCATTCGCTGAGAAATGTTCTGTGGGCTGCTGCTGCTTGCCTGAGCCCAGGCTCACGGTGGGAGAAACCCGCATACAGCGAAAGCCTAATTGCCTGGGCATCTCCCTGTGAAATCACTGCGTTCCTTGGGAAATCAGAGTTGGGATTGGGGATGTTGCTACTGCTTGCCTGAGCTAGACTCCGGAGCTCGGTGGAAGATACTCGCATGGAGCGAAATACCCTTTGCCCTAGCATACCCTCTGCCTGAGAGAGAAGCCAAGAGTGTGGAAGGCTCAGCACGCCGCCCCCGGAGAAGAGAAGGAGCCGTTGGCCTTGGGGTCAGGAAACGCTCGGGAAGCAGGATAACCTGCCGTGGCAATAACAGCAGGCCGGTGGCAAGACAAGTGTCACCTGCTCCATGTGCGGAGCGAAGGAACCCCGGCTGCTAAGGAGACATGAGGGGACGACTAGGGCAGAGGAGCGTGAACCACTCTGAGGAAGGAGTCTGAGCAGAAGGCAGGCCTGTCCTGTGCCTCTGGTCGCGAGGGGAGATCATCTCCTTGGCCACCTGTCCCAAGGGCAGACTTGGGCTTGCCACCAGGTGCTATACCCGGAACGCGCAGGAACAAACCCATGGAGAAACGGGCAGTCAGATGCCGTCTTCCACCAAGATGTGGCAGCGATGTGGGTGGCAGTGCGTGTGCCGGGAAAGGAGTGGAGACAGTCCCCCACAGTTCCCTGTCCCAGTGCCCGGGCGTGTGCAGTGATCCTGTCACCTCCTCTCTCCTGTGGTGAAGGCACTGGCCTAGACCCCGAGTCTGCCTGTGCGCCAGAACAAAAGGCAAAGCCTTTCCTACCCCAGGAGATGGTAATAGGCATAGAGTGCCATGCTAAGACATGCACGCTGCTGCAGGGTTGTGACTGTGTCTCCTTAGTTCGGCAAGGCCAGGTGAACCCCGGGCGTGATCTTGAAGCCCGGGAAAGCAAGTCCCAAGAGGCACCAGCTCTCCCGCCTCTCTTCTTCCCTGCCGAGACAAAGTGAATACCCAAAGTTTTTGTGAGGAAACAGCAGCGAAGTGCGGTTCGTGCCAAGCTGAAAACCTCTGCAAAAGCATAGCAGTCGCGGGGAAATCAGAGTCGGTTCTGTGGGCTGCTTTTGTTGCTTGCCTTAGCCTAGTATTCGCAGCACTATGGGAGCATACGGCATAGAGCGAAATCCTCTTTGCCCTGGGCATCGCCTCTGGGAAAGCATAGCATTCTTTGCGAAACCAGATTCGGGTCTGAGGAATTCTCCTGTTGCCTGAGCTGGTCTCCTCAGCACGGTGTAATAAACCCGCATGGAACGAAATCTTCTTTGCCTGTGCATCTCTCTGCCTGAGAGAGAAGCGAGCTTGCGCCTGTGGAAAGAGCCTTAAGGAAAGGGACTTGTCTTTCACGGTGCTCCCCAGGAGCATGTCTGTGAAAGGTGCAGCAAGCTGCCCTGTGAGAAGAGCTGGAGCCGTTGGCCTTCTGGTCTGGAAAAGGTTGCTAAGCAGGAGAGCCTTCCAAGGCAGGCACAGCGGCCAGTGACAATACAAGTGTCACTAGCTCCCTGTGCAGAGAAGGAAGTCTGGCCAGCTAAGGAGACAGGAGGGGATGAGGTGGGCAGGGCGTGTGGTCCTCTCTTAGAAAGGATTCTGGGCAGAGAAAATGCCTGTCCTGAGCCTCTGGGCTTAAGGAGACAGCAGCTCCTTGGCCACCTGACCCTGGGGCAGACATGCACTAGCCACCAGGCGCCTACCCTGTACTCGCAGATTCAGCTCCCTGAAATAACAGGGAGTCAGATGCCGTCTTCCTCCAGGATGTGGAAGCTTGGAGGAGGCACGGGGTTTCAGGGGAAGGAGTGGGGACAGTCCCCCAAGGCTCCCTATTAAGTGCACGGGCAGTGTGCTGAGATCTGTCACCTTTCCTTTCCTGTGGGGAAAGCACTGGCCTAGTCCGCGAGTCCGCCGGAGCGCCAGAGTAACGGGCCAAGCGATGCCTACACTGGGAGATGGTGGTGTGCATAGAGTGCCATCCAAGGCTACGCGCCCTATAGCAGCATCGTGGCTGTGTCTGCTTAGTTCGGCCTGGCAGGGTGATCCCAGGACGCGAACATGGATCCCTGGAAAGCAAGGACCAAGAGGCACCAGCTCTCCCGCAGCTCTTCTTCCCTGAGGCAACTGAAGGCTTGCTGAGGAAGCAGCAGCGAAGTGCTGTTCGCTCCAAGCCAAAGCCTCTGCGAAAGCACAGCATTCGCTGAGAAATGTTCTGTGGGCTGCTGCTGCTTGCCTGAGCCCAGTCTCACGGTGGGAGAAACCCGCATACAGCGAAAGCCTCATTGCCTGGGCATCTCCCTGTGAAAGCACTGCGTTCCTAGGGAAATCAGAGTTGGGTTTGGGGATGCTGCTACTGCTTGCCTGAGCTAGACTCCGGAGCTCGGTGGAAGATACTCACATGGAGCGAAATACCCTTTGCCCTAGCATACCCTCTGCCTGAGAGAGAAGCCAAGAGTGGGGAAGGCTCAGCACGCCGCCCCCGGAGAAGAGAAGGAGCCGTTGGCCTTCGGGTCAGGAAACGCTCGGGAAGCAGGATAACCTGCCGTGGCATTAACAGCAGGCCGGTGGCAAGACAAGTGTCACCTGCTCCATGTGCGGCGCGATGGAACCCCGGCTGCTAAGGAGACATGAGGGGACTCTAGGGCAGAGGAGCGTGAACCACTCTGAGGAAGGAGTCTGGGCAGAAGGCAGGCCTGTCCTGTGCCTCTGGTCGCAAGGGGAGATCATCTCCTTGGCCACCTGTCCCAAGGGCAGACTTGGGCTTGCCACCAGGTGCTATACCCGGAACGCGCAGAAACAAACCCATGGAGAAACGGGCAGTCAGATGCCGTCTTCCACCAAGATGTGGCAGCGATGTGGGTGGCAGTGCGTGTGCCGGGAAAGGAGTGGAGACAGTCCCCCACAGTTCCCTGTCCCAGTGCCCGGGCGTGTGCAGTGATCCTGTCACCTCCTCTCTCCTGTGGTGAAGGCACTGGCCTAGACCCCGAGTCTGCCTGTGCGCCAGAGCAAAAGGCAAAGTCTTTCCTACCCCAGGAGATGGTAATAGGCATAGAGTGCCATGCTAAGACATGCACGCTGCTGCAGGGTTGTGACTGTGTCTGCTTAGTTCGGCATAGCAAGGTGAACCCCGGGCGTGATCTTGAAGCCCGGGAAAGCAAGTCCCAAGAGGCACCACCTCTCCCGCCTCTCTTCTTCCCTGCCGCGACAGAGTGAACACCCAAAGTTTTTCTGAGGAAACAGCAGCGAAGTGCGGTTCGTGCCAAGCTGAAAACCTCTGCGAAAGCATAGCAATCGCGGGGAAATCAGAGTCGGTTCTGTGGGCTGCTTTTGTTGCTTGCCTTAGCCTAGTATTCGCAGCACTATGGGAGCATAGGGCATAGAGCGAAATCCTCTTTGCCCTGGGCATCGCCTCTGGGAAAGCATAGCATTCTTTGCGAAACCAGATTCGGGTCTGAGGGATTCTCCTGTTGCCTGAGCTGGTCTCCTCAGCACGGTTAATAACCCGCATGGAACGAAATCTTCTTTGCCTGTGCATCTCTCTGCCTGAGAGAGAAGCGAGCTTGCGCCTGTGGAAAGAGCCTTAAGGAAAGGGACTTGTCTTTCACGGTGCTCCCCAGGAGCAAGCTGCCCAGTGAGAAGAGCAGGAGCCGTTGGCCTTCTGGTCTGGAAAAGGTTGCTAAGCAGGAGAGCCTTCCCAGGCAGGCACAGCGGCCAGTGACAATACAAGTGTCACTAGCTCCCTGTGCAGAGAAGGAAGTCTGGCCAGCTAAGGAGACAGGAGGGGATGAGGTGGGCAGGGCGCGTGGTCCTCTCTTAGAAAGGAGTCTGGGCAGAGAGCATGCCTGTCCTGAGCCTCTGGGCTTAAGGAGACAGCAGCTCCTTGGCCACCTGTCCCTGGGGCAGACATGCACTAGCCACCAGGAGCCTACCCTGAACTCGCAGAAACAGCTCCCTGAAATAACGGGGAGTCAGATGCCGTCTTCCTCCAGGATGTGGAAGCTTGGAGGAGGCACGGGGTTTCAGGGGAAGGAGTGGGGACAGTCCCCCAAAGCTCCCTCTTAAGTGCACGGGCGGTGTGCTGGGATCCTGTCACTTTCCTTTCCTGTGGGGAAAGCACTGGCCTAGTCCGCGAGTCCGCCTGAGATCCAGAGTAAAGGGCCAAGCGATGCCTATACTGGGAGTTGGTGGTGTGCATAGAGTGCCATCCAAGTCTACGCGCGCTATAGCAGCATTGTGGCTGTGTCTGCTTAGTTCGGCCTGGCAGTGTGATCCCAGGACGCGAACATGGATCCCTGGAAAGCAAGGACCAAGAGGCACCAGCTCTCCCGCAGCTCTTCTTCCCTGAGGCAACTGAAGGCTTGCTGAGGAAGCAGCAGCGAAGTGCTGTTCGCTCCAAGCCAAAGCATCTGCGAAAGCACAGCATTCGCTGAGAAATGTTCTGTGGGCTGCTGCTGCTTGCCTGAGCCCAGTCTCACGGTGGGAGAACCCCGCATACAGCGAAAGCCTCATTGCCTGGGCATCTCCCTGTGAAAGCACTGCGTTCCTTGGGAAATCAGAGTTGGGTTTGGGGATGCTGCTACTGCTTGCCTGAGCTAGACTCCGGAGCTCGGTGGAAGATACTCGCATGGAGCAAAATACCCTTTGCCCTAGCATACCCTCTGCCTGAGAGAGAAGCCAAGAGTGGGGCAGGCTCAGCACGCCGACCCCGGAGAAGAGAAGGAGCAGTTGGCCTTGGGGTCAGGAAAAGCTCGGGAAGCAGGATAACCTGCCGTGGCATTAACAGCAGGCCGGTGGCAAGACAAGTGTCACCTGCTCCATGTGCGGAGCGATGGAACCCCGGCTGCTAAGGAGACATGAGGGGACGACTAGGGCAGAGGAGCGTGAACCACTCTGAGGAAGGAGTCTGGGCAGAAGGCAGGCCTGTCCTGTGCCTCTGGTCGCAAGGGGAGATCATCTCCTTGGCCACCTGTCCCAAGGGCAGACTTGGGCTTGCCACCCGGTGCTATACCCGGAACGCGCAGAAACAAACCCATGAAGAAACGGGCAGTCAGATGCCGTCTTCCACCAAGATGTGGCAGCGATGTGGGTGGCAGTGCGTGTGCCGGGAAAGGAGTGGAGACAGTCCCCCACAGTTCCCTGTCCCAGTGCCCGGGCGTGTGCAGTGATCCTGTCACCTCCTCTCTCCTGTGGTGAAGGCACTGGCCTAGACCCCGAGTCTGCCTGTGCGCCAGAGCAAAAGGCAAAGCCTTTCCTACCCCAGGAGATGGTAATAGGCATAGAGTGCCATGCTAAGACATGCACGCTGCTGCAGGGTTGGGACTGTGTCTGCTTAGTTCGGCATAGCAAGGTGAACCCCGGGCGTGATCTTGAAGCCCGGGAAAGCAAGTCCCAAGAGGCACCAGCTCTCCCGCCTCTCTTCTTCCCTGCCGCGACAGAGTGAACACCCAAAGCCTTTCTGAGGAAACAGCAGCGAAGTGTGGTTCGTGCCAAGCTGAAAACATCTGCGAAAGCATAGCAGTCACGAGGAAATCAGAGTCGGTTCTGTGGGCTGCTTTTGTTGCTTGCCTTAGCCTAGTATTCGCAGCACTATGGGAGCATAGGGCATAGAGCGAAATCCTCTTTGCCCTGGGCATCGCCTCTGGGAAAGCATAGCATTCTTTGCGAAACCAGATTCGGGTCTGAGGGATTCTCCTGTTGCCTGAGCTGGTCTCCTCAGCACGGTGTAATAAACCCGCATGGAACGAAATCTTCTTTGCCTGTGCATCTCTCTGCCTGAGAGAGAAGCGAGCTTGCGCCTGTGGAAAGAGCCTTAAGGAAAGGGACTTGTCTTTCACGGTGCTCCCCAGGAGCATGTCTGTGAAAGGTGCAGCAAGCTGCCCTGTGAGAAGAGCAGGAGCCGTTGGCCTTCTGGTCTGGAAAAGGTTGCTAAGCAGGAGAGCCTTCCCAGGCAGGCACAGCGGCCAGTGACAATACAAGTGTCACTAGCTATCTGTGCAGAGAAGGAAGTCTGGCCAGCTAAGGAGACAGGAGGGGATGAGGTGGGCAGGGCGCGTGGTCCTCTCTTATAAAGGATTCTGGGCAGAGAAAATGCCTGTCCTGAGCCTCTGGGCTTAAGGAGACAGCAGCTCCTTGGCCACCTGTCCCTGGGGCAGACATGCACTAGCCACCAGGCGCCTACCCTGAACTCGCAGATTCAGCTCCCTGAAATAACAGGGAGTCAGATGCCGTCTTCCTCCAGGATGTGGAAGCTTGGAGGAGGCACGGGGTTTCAGGGGAAGGAGTGGGGACAGTCCCCCAAGGCTCCCTATTAAGTGCACGGGCGGTGGACTGGGATCCTGTCACCTTTCCTTTCCTGTGGGGAAAGCACTGGCCTAGTCCGCGAGTCCGCCTGAGCGCCAGAGTAAAGGGCCAAGCGATGCCTACACTGGGAGATGGTGGTGTGCATAGAGTGCCATCCAAGGCTACGCGCCCTATAGCAGCATCGTGGCTGTGTCTGCTTAGTTCGGCCTGGCAGGGTGATCCCAGGACACGAACATGGATCCCTGGAAAGCAAGGACCAAGAGGCACCAGCTCTCCCGCAGCTCTTCTTCCCTGAGGCAACTGAAGGCTTGCTGAGGAAGCAGCAGCGAAGTGCTGTTCGCTCCAAGCCAAAGACTCTGCGAAAGCACAGCATTCGCTGAGAAATGTTCTGTGGGCTGCTGCTGCTTGCCTGAGACCAGTCTCACGGTGGGAGAAACCCGCATACAGCGAAAGCCTCATTGCCTGGGCATCTCCCTGTGAAAGCACTGCGTTCCTTGGGAAATCAGAGTTGGGTTTGGGGATGCTGCTACTGCTTGCCTGAGCTAGACTCCGGAGCTCGGTGGAAGATACTCACATGGAGCGAAATACCCTTTGCCCTAGCATACCCTCTGCCTGAGAGAGAAGCCAAGAGTGGGGCAGGCTCAGCACGCCGCCCCCGGAGAAGAGAAGGAGCCGTTGGCCTTGGGGTCAGGAAACGCTCGGGAAGCAGGATAACCTGCCGTGGCATTAACAGCAGGCCGGTGGCAAGACAAGTGTCACCTGCTCCATGTGCGGAGCGATGGAACCCCGGCTGCTAAGGAGACATGAGGGGACGACTAGGGCAGAGGAGCGTGAACCACTCTGAGGAAGGAGTCTGGGCAGAAGGCAGGCCTGTCCTGTGCCTCTGGTCGCAAGGGGAGATCATCTCCTTGGCCACCTGTCCCAAGGGCAGACTTGGGCTTGTCACCAGGTGCTATACCCGGAACGCGCAGAAACAAACCCATGGAGAAACGGGCAGTCAGATGCCGTCTTCCACCAAGATGTGGCAGCGATGTGGGTGGCAGTGCGTGTGCCGGGAAAGGAGTGGAGACAGTCCCCCACAGTTCCCTGTCCCAGTGCCCGGGCGTGTGCAGTGATCCTGTCACCTCCTCTCTCCTGTGGTGAAGGCACTGGCCTAGACCCCGGGTCTGCCTGTGCACCAGAGCAAAAGGCAAAGGCTTTCCTACCCCAGGAGATGGTAATAGGCATAGAGTGCCATGCTAAGACATGCACGCTGCTGCAGGGTTGGGACTGTGTCTGCTTAGTTCGGCATAGCAAGGTGAACCCCGGGCGTGATCTTGAAGCCCGGGAAAGCAAGTCCCAAGAGGCACCAGCTCTCCCGCCTCTCTTCTTCCCTGCCGCGACAGAGTGAACACCCAAAGCCTTTCTGAGGAAACAGCAGCGAAGTGTGGTTCGTGCCAAGCTGAAAACCTCTGCGAAAGCATAGCAGTCGCGGGGAAATCAGAGTCGGTTCTGTGGGCTGCTTTTGTTGCTTGCCTTAGCCTAGTATTTGCAGCACTATGGGAGCATACGGCATAGAGCGAAATCCTCTTTGCCCTGGGCATCGCCTCTGGGAAAGCATAGCATTCTTTGCGAAACCAGATTCGGGTCTGAGGGATTCTCATGTTGCCTGAGCTGGTCTCCTCAGCACGGTGTAATCAACCCGCATGGAACGAAATCTTCTTTGCCTGTGCATCTCTCTGCCTGAGAGAGAAGCGAGCTTGCGCCTGTGGAAAGAGCCTTAAGGAAAGGGACTTGTCTTTCACGGTGCTCCCCAGGAGCATGTCTGTGAAAGGTGCAGCAAGCTGCCCAGTGAGAAGAGCAGGAGCCGTTGGCCTTCTGGTCTGGAAAAGGTTGCTAAGCAGGAGAGCCTTCCCAGGCAGGTACAGCGGCCAGTGACAATACAAGTGTCACTAGCTCCCTGTGCAGAGAATGAAGTCTGGCCAGCTAAGGAGACAGGAGGGGATGAGGTGGGCAGGGCGTGTGGTCCTCTCTTAGAAAGGATTCTGGGCAGAGAAAATGCCTGTCCTGAGCCTCTGGGCTTAAGGAGACAGCAGCTCCTTGGCCACCTGTCCCTGGGGCAGACATGCACTAGCCACCAGGCGCCTACCCTGAACTCGCAGATACAGCTCCCTGAAATAACAGGGAGTCAGATGCCGTCTTCCTCCAGGATGTGGAAGCTTGGAGGAGGCACGGGGTTTCAGGGGAAGGAGTGGGAACAGTCCCCCAAGGCTCACTATTAAGTGCACGGGCGATGTGCTGGGATCCTGTCACCTTTCCTTTCCTGTGGGGAAAGCACTGGCCTAGTCCGCGAGTCCGCCTGAGCGCCAGAGTAAAGGGCCAAGCGATGCCTACACTGGGAGATGGTGGTGTGCATAGAGTGCCATCCAAGGCTACGCGCCCTATAGCAGCATCGTGGCTGTGTCTGCTTAGTTCGGCCTGGCAGGGTGATCCCAGGACGCGAACATGGATCCCTGGAAAGCAAGGACCAAGAGGCACCAGCTCTCCCGCAGCTCTTCTTCCCTGAGGCAACTGAAGGCTTGCTGAGGAAGCAGCAGCGAAGTGCTGTTCGCTCCAAGCCAAAGCCTCTGCGAAATCACAGCATTCGCTGAGAAATGTTCTGTGGGCTGCTGCTGCTTGCCTGAGACCAGTCTCACGGTGGGAGAAACCCGCATACAGCGAAAGCCTCATTGCCTGGGCATCTCCCTGTGAAAGCACTGCGTTCCTTGGGAAATCAGAGTTGGGTTTGGGGATGCTGCTACTGCTTGCCTGAGCTAGACTCCGGAGCTCGGTGGAAGATACTCACATGGAGCAAAATACCCTTTGCCCTAGCATACCCTCTGCCTGAGAGAGAAGCCAAGAGTGGGGAAGGCTCAGCACGCCGCCCCCGGAGAAGAGAAGGAGCCGTTGGCCTTGGGGTCAGGAAACGCTCGGGAAGCAGGATAACCTGCCGTGGCATTAACAGCAGGCCGGTGGCAAGACAAGTGTCACCTGCTCCATGTGCGGAGCGATGGAACCCCGGCTGCTAAGGAGACATGAGGGGACTCTAGGGCAGAGGAGCATGAACCACTCTGAGGAAGGAGTCTGGGCAGAAGGCAGGCCTGTCCTGTGCCTCTGGTCGCAAGGGGAGATCATCTCCTTGGCCACCTGTCCCAAGGGCAGACTTGGGCTTGCCACCAGGTGCTATACCCGGAACGCGCAGAAACAAACCCATGGAGAAACGGGCAGTCAGATGCCGTCTTCCACCAAGATGTGGCAGCGATGTGGGTGGCAGTGCGTGTGCCGGGAAAGGAGTGGAGACAGTCCCCCACAGTTCCCTGTCCCAGTGCCCGGGCGTGTGCAGTGATCCTGTCACCTCCTCTCTCCTGTGGTGAAGGCACTGGCCTAGACCCCGGGTCTGCCTGTACACCAGAGCAAAAGGCAAAGGCTTTCCTACCCCAGGAGATGGTAATAGGCATAGAGTGCCATGCTAAGACATGCACGCTGCTGCAGGGTTGGGACTGTGTCTGCTTAGTTCGGCATAGCAAGGTGAACCCCGGGCGTGATCTTGAAGCCCGGGAAAGCAAGTCCCAAGAGGCACCAGCTCTCCCGCCTCTCTTCTTCCCTGCCGCGACAGAGTGAACACCCAAAGCCTTTCTGAGGAAACAGCAGCGACGTGTGGTTCGTGCCAAGCTGAAAACCTCTGCGAAAGCATAGCAGTCGCGGGGAAATCAGAGTCGGTTCTGTGGGCTGCTTTTGTTGCTTGCCTTAGCCTAGTATTTGCAGCACTATGGGAGTATACGGCATAGAGCGAAATCCTCTTTGCCCTGGGCATCGCCTCTGGGAAAGCATAGCATTCTTTGCGAAACCAGATTCGGGTCTGAGGGATTCTCCTGTTGCCTGAGCTGGTCTCCTCAGCACGGTGTAATAAACCCGCATGGAACGAAATCTTCTTTGCCTGTGCATCTCTCTGCCTGAGAGAGAAGCGAGCTTGCGCCTGTGGAAAGAGCCTTAAGGAAAGGGACTTGTCTTTCACGGTGCTCCCCAGGAGCATGTCTGTGAAAGGTGCAGCAAGCTGCCCAGTGAGAAGAGCAGGAGCCGTTGGCCTTCTGGTCTGGAAAAGGTTGCTAAGCAGGAGAGCCTTCCCAGGCAGGCACAGCGGCCAGTGACAATACAAGTGTCACTAGCTCCCTGTGCAGAGAAGGAAG
This sequence comes from Mustela nivalis, assembly GCF_964662115.1. Classification (NCBI taxonomy): domain Eukaryota; kingdom Metazoa; phylum Chordata; class Mammalia; order Carnivora; family Mustelidae; genus Mustela; species Mustela nivalis. The sequence goes on along the minus strand of NW_028135711.1, from coordinate 192,747 downwards.
TCTGGCCAGCTAAGGAGACAGGAGGGGATGAGGTGGGAGGGCGCGTGGTCCTCTCTTAGAAAGGATTCTGGGCAGAGAGCATGCCTGTCCTGAGCCTCTGGGCTTAAGGAGACAGCAGCTCCTTGGCCACCTGTCCCTGGGGCAGACATGCACTAGCCACCAGGCGCCTACCCTGAACTCGCAGATACAGCTCCCTGAAATAACGGGGAGTCAGATGCCGTCTTCCTCCAGGATGTGGAAGCTTGGAGGAGGCACGGGGTTTCAGGGGAAGGAGTGGGGACAGTCCCCCAAGGCTCCCTATTAAGTGCACGGGCGGTGTGCTGGGATCCTGTCACCTTTCCTTTCCTGTGGGGAAAGCACTGGCCTAGTCCGCGAGTCCGCCTGAGCGCCAGAGTAAAGGGCCAAGCGATGCCTACACTGGGAGATGGTGGTGTGCATAGAGTGCCATCCAAGGCTACGCGCCCTATAGCAGCATCGTGGCTGTGTCTGCTTAGTTCGGCCTGGCAGGGTGATCCCAGGACGCGAACATGGATCCCTGGAAAGCAAGGACCAAGAGGCACCAGCTCTCCCGCAGCTCTTCTTCCCTGAGGCAACTGAAGGCTTGCTGAGGAAGCAGCAGCGAAGTGCTGTTCGCTCCAAGCCAAAGCCTCTGCGAAAGCACAGCATTCGCTGAGAAATGTTCTGTGGGCTGCTGCTGCTTGCCTGAGACCAGTCTCACGGTGGGAGAAACCCGCATACAGCGAAAGCCTCATTGCCTGGGCATCTCCCTGTGAAAGCACTGCGTTCCTTGGGAAATCGGAGTTGGGTTTGGGGATGCTGCTACTGCTTGCCTGAGCTAGACTCCGAAGCTCGATGGAAGATACTCGCATGGAGCGAAATACCCTTTGCCCTAGCATACCCTATGCCTGAGAGAGAAACCAAGAGTGGGGCAGGCTCAGCACGCCGCCCCCGGAGAAGAGAAGGAGCCGTTGGCCTTGGGGTCAGGAAACGTTCGGGAAGCAGGATAACCTGCCGTGGAATTAACAGCAGGCCGGTGGCAAGACAAGTGTCACCTGCTCCATGTGCGGAGCGATGGAACCCCGGCTGCTAAGGAGACATGAGGGGACGACTAGGGCAGAGGAGCGTGAAACACTCTGAGGAAGGAGTCTGGGCAGAAGGCAGGCATGTCCTGTGCCTCTAGTCGCAAGGGGAGATCATCTCCTTGGCCACCTGTCCCAAGGGCAGACGGGCTTGCCACCAGGTGCTATACCCAGAACGCACAGAAACAAACCCATGGAGAAACGGGCAGTCAGATGCTGTCTTCCACCAAGATGTGGCAGCGATGTGGGTGGCAGTGCGTGTGCCGGGAAAGGAGTGGAGACAGTCCCCCACAGTTCCCTGTCCCAGTGCCCGGGCGTGTGCAGTGATCCTGTCACCTCCTCTCTCCTGTGGTGAAGGCACTGGCCTAGACCCCGAGTCTGCCTGTGCGCCAGAGCAAAAGGCAAAGCCTTTCCTACCCCAGGAGATGGTAATAGGCATAGAGTGCCATGCTAAGACATGCACGCTGCTGCAGGGTTGGGACTGTGTATGCTTAGTTCGGCATAGCAAGGTGAACCCCGGGCGTGATCTTGAAGCCCGGGAAAGCAAGTCCCAAGAGGCACCAGCTCTCCCGCCTCTCTTCTTCCCTGCCGCGACAGAGTGAACACCCAAAGCCTTTCTGAGGAAACAGCAGCGAAGTGTGGTTCGTGCCAAGCTGAAAACCTCTGCGAAAGCATAGCAGTCGCGGGGAAATTAGAGTCGGTTCTGTGGGCTGCTTTTGTTGCATGCCTTAGCCTAGTATTCGCAGCACTATGGGAGCATACGGCATAGAGCGAAATCCTCTTTGCCCTGGGCATCGCCTCTGGAAAAGCATAGCATTCTTTGTGAAACCAGATTCGGTTCTGAGGGATTCTCCTGTTGCCTGAGCTGGTCTCCTCAGCACGGTGTAATAAACCCGCATGGAACGAAATCTTCTTTGCCTGTGCATCTCTCTGCCTGAGAGAGAAGTGAGCTTGCGCCTGTGGAAAGAGCCTTAAGGAAAGGGACTTGTCTTTCACGGTGCTCCCCAGGAGCAAGCTGCCCTGTGAGAAGAGCAGGAGCCGTTGGCCTTCTGGTCTGGAAAAGGTTGCTAAGCTGGAGAGCCTTCCCAGGCAGGCACAGCGGCCAGTGACAATACAAGTGTCACTAGCTCCCTGTGCAGAGAAGGAAGTCTGGCCAGCTAAGGAGACAGGAGGGGATGAGGTGGGCAGGGCGCGTGGTCCTCTCTTAGAAAGGAGGCTGGGCAGAGAGCATGCCTGTCCTGAGCCTCTGGGCTTAAGGAGACAGCAGCTCCTTGGCCACCTGTCCCTGGGGCAGACATGCACTAGCCACCAGGCGCCTACCCTGAACTCGCAGAAACAGCTCCCTGAAATAACGGGGAGTCAGATGCCGTCTTCCTCCAGGATGTGGAAGCTTGGAGGAGGCACGGGGTTTCAGGGGAAGGAGTGGGGACAGTCCCCCAAAGCGCCCTATTAAGTGCACGGGCGGTGGGCTGGGATCCTGTCACCTTTCCTTTCCTGTGGGGAAAGCACTGGCCTAGTCCGCGAGTCCGCCGGAGCGCCAGAGTAAAGGGCCAAGCGATGCCTACACTGGGAGATGGTGGTGTGCATAGAGTGCCATCCAAGGCTACGCGCGCTATAGCAGCATCGTGGCTGTGTCTGCTTAGTTCGGCCTGGCAGGGTGATCCCAGGACGCGAAAATGGATCCCTGGAAAGCAAGGACCAAGAGGCACCAGCTCTCCTGCAGCTCTTCTTCCCTGAGGCAACTGAAGGTTTGCTGAGGAAGCAGCAGCGAAGTGCTGTTCGCTCCAAGCCAAAGCCTCTGCGAAAGCACAGCATTCGCTGAGAAATGTTCTGTGGGCTGCTGCTGCTTGCCTGAGACCAGTCTCACGGTGGGAGAAACCCGCATACAGCGAAAGCCTCATTGCCTGGGCATCTCCCTGTGAAAGCACTGCGTTCCTTCGGAAATCAGAGTTGGGTTTGGGGATGCTGCTACTGCTTGCCTGAGCTAGACTCCAAGCTCGGTGGAAGATACTCGCATGGAGCGAAATACCCTTTGCCCTAGCATACCCTCTGCCTGAGAGAGAAGCCAAGAGTGGGGAAGGCTCAGCACGCCGCCCCCGGAGAAGAGAAAGAGCCGTTGGCCTTGGGGTCAGGAAACGCTCGGGAAGCAGGATAACCTGCCGTGGCATTAACAGCAGGCCGGTGGCAAGACAAGTGTCACCTGCTCCATGTGCGGAGCGATGGAACCCCGGCTGCTAAGGAGACATGAGGGGACGACTAGGGCAGAGGAGCGTGAACCACTCTGAGGAAGGAGTCTGGGCAGAAGGCAGGCCTGTCCTGTGCCTCTGGTCGCAAGGGGAGATCATCTCCTTGGCCACCTGTCCCAAGGGCAGACTTGGGCTTGCCACCAGGTGCTATACCCGGAACGCGCAGAAACAAACCCATGGAGAAACGGGCAGTCAGATGCCGTCTTCCACCAAGATGTGGCAGCGATGTGGGTGGCAGTGCGTGTGCCGGGAAAGGAGTGGAGACAGTCCCCCACAGTTCCCTGTCCCAGTGCCCGGGCGTGTGCAGTGATCCTGTCACCTCCTCTCTCCTGTGGTGAAGGCACTGGCCTAGACCCCGAGTCTGCCTGTGCGCCAGAGCAAAAGGCAAAGGCTTTCCTACCGCAGGAGATGGTAATAGGCATAGAGTGCCATGCTAAGACATGCACGCTGCTGCAGGGTTGGGACTGTGTCTGCTTAGTTCGGCATAGCAAGGTGAACCCCGGGCGTGATCTTGAAGCCCGGGAAAGCAAGTCCAAAGAGGCACCAGCTCTCCCGCCTCTCTTCTTCCTTGCCGCGACAGAGTGAACACCCAAAGCCTTTCTAGGGAAACAGCAGCGAAGTGTGGTTCGTGCCAAGCTGAAAACCTCTGCGAAAGCATAGCAGTCGCGTGGAAATCAGAGTCGGTTCTGTGGGCTGCTTTTGTTGCTTGCCTTAGCCTAGTATTCGCAGCACTATGGGAGCATACGGCATAGAGCGAAATCCTCTTTGCCCTGGGCATCGCCTCTGGGAAAGCATAGCATTCTTTGCGAAACCAGATTCGGGTCTGAGGGATTCTCATGTTGCCTGAGCTGGTCTCCTCAGCACGGTGTAATAAACCCGCATGGAACGAAATCTTCTTTGCCTGTGCATCTCTCTGCCTGAGAGAGAAGCGAGCTTGCGCCTGTGGAAAGAGCCTTAAGGAAAGGGACTTGTCTTTCACGGTGCTCCCCAGGAGCAAGCTGCCCAGTGAGAAGAGCAGGAGCCGTTGGCCTTCTGGTCTGGAAAAGGTTGCTAAGCAGGAGAGCCTTCCCAGGCAGGCACAGCGGCCAGTGACAATACAAGTGTCACTAGCTCCCTGTGCAGAGAAGGAAGTCTGGCCAGCTAAGGAGACAGGAGGGGATGAGGTGGGCAGGGCGCGTGGTCCTCTCTTAGAAAGGAGTCTGGGCAGAGAGCATGCCTGTCCTGAGCCTCTGGGCTTAAGGATACAGCAGCTCCTTGGCCTCCTGTCCCTGGGGCAGACATGCACTAGCAACCAGGCGTCTACCCTGAACTCGCAGAACAGCTCCCTGAAATAACGGGGAGTCAGATGCCGTCTTCTTCCAGGATGTGGAAGCTTGGAGGAGGCACGGGGTTTCAGGGGAAGGAGTGGCGACAGTCCCCCAAGGCTCCCTATTAAGTGCACGGGCGGTGGGCTGGGATCCTGTCACCTTTCCTTTCCTGTGGGGAAAGCACTGGCCTAGTCCGCGAGTCCGCCGGAGCGCCAGAGTAAAGGGCCAAGCGATGCCTACACTGGGAGATGGTGGTGTGCATAGAGTGCCATCCAAGGCTACGCGCGCTATAGCAGCATCGTGGCTGTGTCTGCTTAGTTCGGCCTGGCAGGGTGATCCCAGGACGCGAACATGGATCCCTGGAAAGCAAGGACCAAGAGGCACCAGCTCTCCCGCAGCTCTTCTTCCCTGAGGCAACTGAAGGCTTGCTGAGGAAGCAGCAGCGAAGTGCTGTTCGCTCCAAGCCAAAGCCTCTGCGAAAGCACAGCATTCGCTGAGAAATGTTCTGTGGGCTGCTGCTGCTTGCCTGAGACAAGTCTCACGGTGGGAGAAACCCGCATACAGCGAAAGCCTCATTGCCTGGGCATCTCCCTGTGATAGCCCTGCGTTCCGTGGGAAATCAGAGTTGGGTTTGGGGATGCTGCTACTGCTTGCCTGAGCTAGAATCCGGAGCTCGGTGGAAGATACTCGCATGGAGCGAAATACCCTTTGCCCTAGCATACCCTCTGCCTGAGAGAGAAGCCAAGAGTGGGGAAGGCTCAGCACGCCGCCCCCGGAGAAGAGAAAGAGCCGTTGGCCTTGGGGTCAGGAAACGCTCGGGAAGCAGGATAACCTGCCGTGGCATTAACAGCAGGCCGGTGGCAAGACAAGTGTCACCTGCTCCATGTGCGGAGTGATGGAACCCCGGCTGCTAAGGAGACATGAGGGGACGACTAGGGCAGAGGAGCGTGAACCACTCTGAGGAAGGAGTCTGGGCAGAAGGCAGGCCTGTCCTGTGCCTCTGGTCGCAAGGGGAGATCATCTCCTTGGCCACCTGTCCCAAGGGCAGACTTGGGCTTGCCACCAGGTGTTATACCCGGAACGCGCAGAAACAAACCCATGGAGAAACGGGCAGTCAGATGCCGTCTTCCACCAAGATGTGGCAGCGATGTGGGTGGCAGTGCGTGTGCCGGGAAAGGAGTGGAGACAGTCCCCCACAGTTCCCTGTCCCAGTGCCCGGGCGTGTGCAGTGATCCTGTCACCTCCTCTCTCCTGTGGTGAAGGCACTGGCCTAGACCCCGAGTCTGCCTGTGCGCCAGAGCAAAAGGCAAAGCCTTTCCTACCCCAGGAGATGGTAATAGGCATAGAGTGCCATGCTAAGACATGCACGCTGCTGCAGGGTTGGGACTGTGTCTGCTTAGTTCGGCATAGCAAGGTGAACCCCGGGCCTGATCTTGAAGCCCGGGAAAGCAAGTCCCAAGAGGCACCAGCTCTCCCGCCTCTCTTCTTCCCTGCCGCGACAGAGTGAACACCCAAAGTTTTTCTGAAGAAACAGCAGCGAAGTGCGGTTCGTGCCAAGCTGAAAACCTCTGCGAAAGCATAGCAGTCGCGGGGAAATCAGAGTCGGTTCTGTGGGCTGCTTTTGTTGCTTGCCTTAGCCTAGTATTCGCAGCACTATGGGAGCATACGGCATAGAGCGAAATCCTCTTTGCCCTGGGCATCGCCTCTGGGAAAGCATAGCATTCTTTGCGAAACCAGATTCGGGTCTGAGGGATTCTCCTGTTGCCTGAGCTGGTCTCCTCAGCACGGTGTAATAAACCCGCATGGAACGAAATCTTCTTTGCCTGTGCATCTCTCTGCGTGAGAGAGAAGCGAGCTTGCGCCTGTGGAAAGAGCCTTAAGGAAAGGGACTTGTCTTTCACGGTGCTCCCCAGGAGCATGTCTGTGAAAGGTGTAGCAAGCTGCCCAGTGAGAAGAGCAGGAGCCGTTGGCCTTCTGGTCTGGAAAAGGTTGCTAAGCAGGAGAGCCTTCCCAGGCAGGCACAGCGGCCAGTGACAATACAAGTGTCACTAGCTCCCTGTGCAGAGAAGGAAGTCTGGCCAGCTAAGGAGACAGGAGGGGATGAGGTGGGAGGGCGCGTGGTCCTCTCTTAGAAAGGATTCTGGGCAGAGAGCATGCCTGTCCTGAGCCTCTGGGCTTAAGGAGACAGCAGCTCCTTGGCCACCTGTCCCTGGGGCAGACATGCACTAGCCACCAGGCGCCTACCCTGAACTCGCAGATACAGCTCCCTGAAATAACAGGGAGTCAGATGCCGTCTTCCTCCAGGATGTGGAAGCTTGGAGGAGGCACGGGGTTTCAGGGGAAGGAGTGGGAACAGTCCCCCAAGGCTCCCTATTAAGTGCACGGGCGGTGTGCTGGGATCCTGTCACCTTTCCTTTCCTGTGGGGAAAGCACTGGCCTAGTCCGCGAGTCCGCCTGAGCGCCAGAGTAAAGGGCCAAGCGATGCCTACACTGGGAGATGGTGGTGTGCATAGAGTGCCATCCAAGGCTACGCGCCCTATAGCAGCATCGTGGCTGTGTCTGCTTAGTTCGGCCTGGCAGGGTGATCCCAGGACGCGAACATGGATCCCTGGAAAGCAAGGACCAAGAGGCACCAGCTCTCCCGCAGCTCTTCTTCCCTGAGGCAACTGAAGGCTTGCTGAGGAAGCAGCAGCGAAGTGCTGTTCGCTCCAAGCCAAAGCCTCTGCGAAAGCACAGCATTCGCTGAGAAATGTTCTGTGGGCTGCTGCTGCTTGCCTGAGACCAGTCTCACGGTGGGAGAAACCCGCATACAGCGAAAGCCTCATTGCCTGGGCATCTCCCTGTGAAAGCACTGCGTTCCTTGGGAAATCGGAGTTGGGTTTGGGGATGCTGCTACTGCTTGCCTGAGCTAGACTCCGAAGCTCGATGGAAGATACTCGCATGGAGCGAAATACCCTTTGCCCTAGCATACCCTATGCCTGAGAGAGAAACCAAGAGTGGGGCAGGCTCAGCACGCCGCCCCCGGAGAAGAGAAGGAGCCGTTGGCCTTGGGGTCAGGAAACGTTCGGGAAGCAGGATAACCTGCCGTGGAATTAACAGCAGGCCGGTGGCAAGACAAGTGTCACCTGCTCCATGTGCGGAGCGATGGAACCCCGGCTGCTAAGGAGACATGAGGGGACGACTAGGGCAGAGGAGCGTGAAACACTCTGAGGAAGGAGTCTGGGCAGAAGGCAGGCATGTCCTGTGCCTCTAGTCGCAAGGGGAGATCATCTCCTTGGCCACCTGTCCCAAGGGCAGACGGGCTTGCCACCAGGTGCTATACCCAGAACGCACAGAAAAAAACCCATGGAGAAACGGGCAGTCAGATGCTGTCTTCCACCAAGATGTGGCAGCGATGTGGGTGGCAGTGCGTGTGCCGGGAAAGGAGTGGAGACAGTCCCCCACAGTTCCCTGTCCCAGTGCCCGGGCGTGTGCAGTGATCCTGTCACCTCCTCTCTCCTGTGGTGAAGGCACTGGCCTAGACCCCGAGTCTGCCTGTGCGCCAGAGCAAAAGGCAAAGCCTTTCCTACCCCAGGAGATGGTAATAGGCATAGAGTGCCATGCTAAGACATGCACGCTGCTGCAGGGTTGGGACTGTGTATGCTTAGTTCGGCATAGCAAGGTGAACCCCGGGCGTGATCTTGAAGCCCGGGAAAGCAAGTCCCAAGAGGCACCAGCTCTCCCGCCTCTCTTCTTCCCTGCCGCGACAGAGTGAACACCCAAAGCCTTTCTGAGGAAACAGCAGCGAAGTGTGGTTCGTGCCAAGCTGAAAACCTCTGCGAAAGCATAGCAGTCGCGGGGAAATCAGAGTCGGTTCTGTGGGCTGCTTTTGTTGCATGCCTTAGCCTAGTATTCGCAGCACTATGGGAGCATACGGCATAGAGCGAAATCCTCTTTGCCCTGGGCATCGCCTCTGGAAAAGCATAGCATTCTTTGTGAAACCAGATTCGGTTCTGAGGGATTCTCCTGTTGCCTGAGCTGGTCTCCTCAGCACGGTGTAATAAACCCGCATGGAACGAAATCTTCTTTGCCTGTGCATCTCTCTGCCTGAGAGAGAAGTGAGCTTGCGCCTGTGGAAAGAGCCTTAAGGAAAGGGACTTGTCTTTCACGGTGCTCCCCAGGAGCAAGCTGCCCTGTGAGAAGAGCAGGAGCCGTTGGCCTTCTGGTCTGGAAAAGGTTGCTAAGCTGGAGAGCCTTCCCAGGCAGGCACAGCGGCCAGTGACAATACAAGTGTCACTAGCTCCCTGTGCAGAGAAGGAAGTCTGGCCAGCTAAGGAGACAGGAGGGGATGAGGTGGGCAGGGCGCGTGGTCCTCTCTTAGAAAGGAGGCTGGGCAGAGAGCATGCCTGTCCTGAGCCTCTGGGCTTAAGGAGACAGCAGCTCCTTGGCCACCTGTCCCTGGGGCAGACATGCACTAGCCACCAGGCGCCTACCCTGAACTCGCAGAAACAGCTCCCTGAAATAACGGGGAGTCAGATGCCGTCTTCCTCCAGGATGTGGAAGCTTGGAGGAGGCACGGGGTTTCAGGGGAAGGAGTGGGGACACTCCCCCAAAGCGCCCTATTAAGTGCACGGGCGGTGGGCTGGGATCCTGTCACCTTTCCTTTCCTGTGGGGAAAGCACTGGCCTAGTCCGCGAGTCCGCCGGAGCGCCAGAGTAAAGGGCCAAGCGATGCCTACACTGGGAGATGGTGGTGTGCATAGAGTGCCATCCAAGGCTACGCGCGCTATAGCAGCATCGTGGCTGTGTCTGCTTAGTTCGGCCTGGCAGGGTGATCCCAGGACGCGAAAATGGATCCCTGGAAAGCAAGGACCAAGAGGCACCAGCTCTCCTGCAGCTCTTCTTCCCTGAGGCAACTGAAGGTTTGCTGAGGAAGCAGCAGCGAAGTGCTGTTCGCTCCAAGCCAAAGCCTCTGCGAAAGCACAGCATTCGCTGAGAAATGTTCTGTGGGCTGCTGCTGCTTGCCTGAGACCAGTCTCACGGTGGGAGAAACCCGCATACAGCGAAAGCCTCATTGCCTGGGCATCTCCCTGTGAAAGCACTGCGTTCCTTCGGAAATCAGAGTTGGGTTTGGGGATGCTGCTACTGCTTGCCTGAGCTAGACTCCAAGCTCGGTGGAAGATACTCGCATGGAGCGAAATACCCTTTGCCCTAGCATACCCTCTGCCTGAGAGAGAAGCCAAGAGTGGGGAAGGCTCAGCACGCCGCCCCCGGAGAAGAGAAAGAGCCGTTGGCCTTGGGGTCAGGAAACGCTCGGGAAGCAGGATAACCTGCCGTGGCATTAACAGCAGGCCGGTGGCAAGACAAGTGTCACCTGCTCCATGTGCGGAGCGATGGAACCCCGGCTGCTAAGGAGACATGAGGGGACGACTAGGGCAGAGGAGCGTGAACCACTCTGAGGAAGGAGTCTGGGCAGAAGGCAGGCCTGTCCTGTGCCTCTGGTCGCAAGGGGAGATCATCTCCTTGGCCACCTGTCCCAAGGGCAGACTTGGGCTTGCCACCAGGTGCTATACCCGGAACGCGCAGAAACAAACCCATGGAGAAACGGGCAGTCAGATGCCGTCTTCCACCAAGATGTGGCAGCGATGTGGGTGGCAGTGCGTGTGCCGGGAAAGGAGTGGAGACAGTCCCCCACAGTTCCCTGTCCCAGTGCCCGGGCGTGTGCAGTGATCCTGTCACCTCCTCTCTCCTGTGGTGAAGGCACTGGCCTAGACCCCGAGTCGGCCTGTGCGCCAGAGCAAAAGGCAAAGGCTTTCCTACCGCAGGAGATGGTAATAGGCATAGAGTGCCATGCTAAGACATGCACGCTGCTGCAGGGTTGGGACTGTGTCTGCTTAGTTCGGCATAGCAAGGTGAACCCCGGGCGTGATCTTGAAGCCCGGGAAAGCAAGTCCAAAGAGGCACCAGCTCTCCCGCCTCTCTTCTTCCTTGCCGCGACAGAGTGAACACCCAAAGCCTTTCTAGGGAAACAGCAGCGAAGTGTGGTTCGTGCCAAGCTGAAAACCTCTGCGAAAGCATAGCAGTCGCGTGGAAATCAGAGTCGGTTCTGTGGGCTGCTTTTGTTGCTTGCCTTAGCCTAGTATTCGCAGCACTATGGGAGCATACGGCATAGAGCGAAATCCTCTTTGCCCTGGGCATCGCCTCTGGGAAAGCATAGCATTCTTTGCGAAACCAGATTCGGGTCTGAGGGATTCTCATGTTGCCTGAGCTGGTCTCCTCAGCACGGTGTAATAAACCCGCATGGAACGAAATCTTCTTTGCCTGTGCATCTCTCTGCCTGAGAGAGAAGCGAGCTTGCGCCTGTGGAAAGAGCCTTAAGGAAAGGGACTTGTCTTTCACGGTGCTCCCCAGGAGCAAGCTGCCCAGTGAGAAGAGCAGGAGCCGTTGGCCTTCTGGTCTGGAAAAGGTTGCTAAGCAGGAGAGCCTTCCCAGGCAGGCACAGCGGCCAGTGACAATACAAGTGTCACTAGCTCCCTGTGCAGAGAAGGAAGTCTGGCCAGCTAAGGAGACAGGAGGGGATGAGGTGGGCAGGGCGCGTGGTCCTCTCTTAGAAAGGAGTCTGGGCAGAGAGCATGCCTGTCCTGAGCCTCTGGGCTTAAGGATACAGCAGCTCCTTGGCCTCCTGTCCCTGGGGCAGACATGCACTAGCAACCAGGCGTCTACCCTGAACTCGCAGAACAGCTCCCTGAAATAACGGGGAGTCAGATGCCGTCTTCTTCCAGGATGTGGAAGCTTGGAGGAGGCACGGGGTTTCAGGGGAAGGAGTGGCGACAGTCCCCCAAGGCTCCCTATTAAGTGCACGGGCGGTGGGCTGGGATCCTGTCACCTTTCCTTTCCTGTGGGGAAAGCACTGGCCTAGTCCGCGAGTCCGCCGGAGCGCCAGAGTAAAGGGCCAAGCGATGCCTACACTGGGAGATGGTGGTGTGCATAGAGTGCCATCCAAGGCTACGCGCGCTATAGCAGCATCGTGGCTGTGTCTGCTTAGTTCGGCCTGGCAGGGTGATCCCAGGACGCGAACATGGATCCCTGGAAAGCAAGGACCAAGAGGCACCAGCTCTCCCGCAGCTCTTCTTCCCTGAGGCAACTGAAGGCTTGCTGAGGAAGCAGCAGCGAAGTGCTGTTCGCTCCAAGCCAAAGCCTCTGCGAAAGCACAGCATTCGCTGAGAAATGTTCTGTGGGCTGCTGCTGCTTGCCTGAGACAAGTCTCACGGTGGGAGAAACCCGCATACAGCGAAAGCCTCATTGCCTGGGCATCTCCCTGTGATAGCCCTGCATTCCGTGGGAAATCAGAGTTGGGTTTGGGGATGCTGCTACTGCTTGCCTGAGCTAGAATCCGGAGCTCGGTGGAAGATACTCGCATGGAGCGAAATACCCTTTGCCCTAGCATACCCTCTGCCTGAGAGAGAAGCCAAGAGTGGGGAAGGCTCAGCACGCCGCCCCCGGAGAAGAGAAAGAGCCGTTGGCCTTGGGGTCAGGAAACGCTCGGGAAGCAGGATAACCTGCCGTGGCATTAACAGCAGGCCGGTGGCAAGACAAGTGTCACCTGCTCCATGTGCGGAGTGATGGAACCCCGGCTGCTAAGGAGACATGAGGGGACGACTAGGGCAGAGGAGCGTGAACCACTCTGAGGAAGGAGTCTGGGCAGAAGGCAGGCCTGTCCTGTGCCTCTGGTCGCAAGGGGAGATCATCTCCTTGGCCACCTGTCCCAAGGGCAGACTTGGGCTTGCCACCAGGTGTTATACCCGGAACGCGCAGAAACAAACCCATGGAGAAACGGGCAGTCAGATGCCGTCTTCCACCAAGATGTGGCAGCGATGTGGGTGGCAGTGCGTGTGCCGGGAAAGGAGTGGAGACAGTCCCCCACAGTTCCCTGTCCCAGTGCCCGGGCGTGTGCAGTGATCCTGTCACCTCCTCTCTCCTGTGGTGAAGGCACTGGCCTAGACCCCGAGTCTGCCTGTGCGCCAGAGCAAAAGGCAAAGCCTTTCCTACCCCAGGAGATGGTAATAGGCATAGAGTGCCATGCTAAGACATGCACGCTGCTGCAGGGTTGGGACTGTGTCTGCTTAGTTCGGCATAGCAAGGTGAACCCCGGGCCTGATCTTGAAGCCCGGGAAAGCAAGTCCCAAGAGGCACCAGCTCTCCCGCCTCTCTTCTTCCCTGCCGCGACAGAGTGAACACCCAAAGTTTTTCTGAAGAAACAGCAGCGAAGTGCGGTTCGTGCCAAGCTGAAAACCTCTGCGAAAGCATAGCAGTCGCGGGGAAATCAGAGTCGGTTCTGTGGGCTGCTTTTGTTGCTTGCCTTAGCCTAGTATTCGCAGCACTATGGGAGCATACGGCATAGAGCGAAATCCTCTTTGCCCTGGGCATCGCCTCTGGGAAAGCATAGCATTCTTTGCGAAACCAGATTCGGGTCTGAGGGATTCTCCTGTTGCCTGAGCTGGTCTCCTCAGCACGGTGTAATCAACCCGCATGGAACGAAATCTTCTTTGCCTGTGCATCTCTCTGCCTGAGAGAGAAGCGAGCTTGCGCCTGTGGAAAGAGCCTTAAGGAAAGGGACATGTCTTTCATGGCGCTCCCCAGGAGCATGTCTGTGAAAGGTGCAGCAAGCTGCCCAGTGAGAAGTGCAGGAGCCGTTGGCCTTCTGGTCTGGAAAAGGTTGCTAAGCAGGAGAGCCTTCCCCGGCAGGCACAGCGGCCAGTGACAATACAAGTGTCACTAGCTCCCTGTACAGGGAAGGAAGTCTGGCCAGCTAAGGAGACAGGAGGGGATGAGGTGGGCAGGGCGCGTGGTCCTCTCTTAGAAAGGAGTCTGGGCAGAGAGCATGCCTGTCCTGAGCCTCTGGGCTTAAGGAGACAGCAGCTCTTTGGTCACCTGTCCCTGGGGCAGACATGCACTAGCCACCAGGCGCCTACCCTGAACTCGCAGAAACAGCTCCCTAAAATAACGGGGAGTCAGATGCCATCTTCCTCCAGGATGTGGAAGCTTGGAGGAGGCACGGGATTTCAAGGGAAGGAGTGGGGACCGTCCCCCAAAGCTCCCTATTAAGTGCACGGGCGGTGGGCTGGGATCCTCTCACCTTACCTTTCCTGTGGGGAAAGCACTGGCCTAGTCCGCGAGTCCGCCTGAGCGCCAGAGTAAAGGGCCAAGCGATGCCTACACTGGGAGATGGTGGTGTGCATAGAGTGCCATCCAAGTCTACGCGCGCTATAGCAGCATCGTGGCTGTGTCTGCTTAGTTCGGCCTGGCAGGGTGATCCCAGGACGCGAACATGGATCCCTGGAAAGCAAGGACCAAGAGGCACCAGCTCTCCCGCAGCTCTTCTTCCCTGAGGCAACTGAAGGCTTGCTGAGGAACCAGCAGCGAAGTGCTGTTCGCTCCAAGCCAAAGCCTCTGCGAAAGCACAGCATTCGCTGAGAAATGTTCTGTGGGCTGCTGCTGCTTGCCTGAGCTCAGTCTCACGGTGGGAGAAACCCGCATACAGCGAAAGCCTCATTGCCTGGGCATCTCCCTTTGAAAGCACTGCGTTCCTTGGGAAATCGGAGTTGGGTTTGGGGATGCTGCTACTGCTAGCCTGAGCTAGACTCCGGAGCTCGGTGGAAGATACTCACATGGAGCGAAATACCATTTGCCCTAGCATACCCTCTGCCTGAGAGAGAAGCCAAGAGTGGGGAAGGCTCAGCACGCCGCCCCCGGAGAAGAGAAGGAGCCGTTGCCTTGGGGTCAGGAAACGTTCGGGAAGCAAGATAACCTGCCGTGGCATTAACAGCAGGCCGGTGGCAAGACAAGTGTCACCTGCTCCATGTGCGGAGCGATGGAACCCGGGCTGCTAAGGAGACATGAGGGGACGACTAGGGCAGAGGAGCGTGAAACACTCTGAGGAAGGAGTCTGGGCAGAAGGCAGGCCTGTCCTGTGCCTCTAGTCGCAAGGGGAGATTCTCTCCTTGGCCACCTGTCCCAAGGGCAGACGGCCTGCCACCAGGTGCTATACCAAGAACGCACAGAAACAAACCCATGGAGAAACGGGCAGTCAGATGCCGTCTTCCACCAAGATGTGGCAGCGATGTGGGTGGCAGTGCGTGTGCCGGGAAAGGAGTGGAGACAGTCCCCCACAGTTCCCTGTCCCAGTGCCCGGGCGTGTGCAGTGATCCTGTCACCTCCTCTCTCCTGTGGTGAAGGCACTGGCCTAGACCCCGAGTCTGCATGTGCGCCAGAGTAAAAGGCAAAGCCTTTCCTACCCCAGGAGATGGTAATAGGCATAGAGTGCCATGCTAAGACATGCACGCTGCTGCAGGGTTGGGACTGTGTCTGCTTAGTTCGGCCTAGCAAGGTGAACCCCGGGCGTGATCATGAAGCCCGGGAAAGCAAGTCCCAAGAGGCACCAGCTCTCCCGCCTCTCTTCTTCCCTGCCGCGACAGAGTGAACACCCAAAGCCTTTCTGAGGAAACAGCAGCGACGTGTGGTTCGTGCCAAGCTGAAAACCTCTGCGAAAGCATAGCAGTCGCGGGGAAATCAGAGTCGGTTCTGTGGGCTGCTTTTGTTGCTTGCCTTAGCCTAATAATCGCAGCAACATGGGAGCATACGGCATAGAGCGAAATCCTCTTTGCCCTGGGCATCGCCTCTGGGAAAGCATAGCATTCTTTGCGAAACCAGATTCGGGTCTGAGGGATTCTCCTGTTGCCTGAGCTGGTCTCCTCAGCACGGTGTAATAAACCCGCATGGAACGAAATCTTCTTTGCCTGTGCATCTCTCTGCCTGAGAGAGAAGCGAGCTTGCGCCTGTGGAAAGAGCCTTAAGGAAAGGGACTTGTCTTTCACGGTGCTCCCCAGGAGCATGTCTGTGAAAGGTGCAGCAAGCTGCCCAGTGAGAAGAGCAGGAGCCGTTGGCCTTCTGGTCTGGAAAAGGTTGCTAAGCAGGAGAGCCTTCCCAGGCAGGCACAGCGGCCAGTGACAATACAAGGGTCACTAGCTCCCTGTGCAGAGAAGGAAGTCTGGCCAGCTAAGGAGACAGGAGGGGATGAGGTGGGAGGGCGCGTGGTCCTCTCTTAGAAAGGATTCTGGGCAGAGAGCATGCCTGTCCTGAGCCTCTGGGCTTAAGGAGACAGCAGCTCCTTGGCCACCTGTCCCTGGGGCAGACATGCACTAGCCACCAGGCGCCTACCCTGAACTCGCAGATACAGCTCCCTGAAATAACAGGGAGTCAGATGCCGTCTCCCTCCAGGATGTGGAAGCTTGGAGGAGGCACGGGGTTTCAGGGGAAGGAGTGGGAACAGTCCCGCAGGCTCCCTATTAAGTGCACGGGCGGTGTGCTGGGATCCTGTCACCTTTCCTTTCCTGTGGGGAAAGCACTGGCCTAGTCCGCGAGTCCGCCTGAGCGCCAAAGTAAAGGGCCAAGCGATGCCTACACTGGGAGTTGGTGGTGTGCATAGAGTGCCATCCAAGGCTACGCGCGCTATAGCAGCATCGTGGCTGTGTCTGCTTAGTTCGGCCTGGCAGGGTGATCCCAGGACGCGAACATGGATCCCTGGAAAGCAAGGACCAAGAGGCACCAGCTCTCCCGCAGCTCTTCTTCCCTGAGGCAACTGAAGGCTTGCTGAGGAAGCAGCAGCGAAGTGCTGTTCGCTCCAAGCCAAAGCCTCTGCGAAAGCACAGCATTCGCTGAGAAATGTTCTGTGGGCTGCTGCTGCTTGCCTGAGCCCAGTATCACGGTGGGAGAAACCCGCATACAGCGAAAGCCTCATTGCCTGGGCATCTCCCTGTGAAAGCACTGCGTTCCTTGGGAAATCAGAGTTGGGTTTGGGGATGCTGCTACTGCTTGCCTGAGCTAGACTCCGGAGCTCGGTGGAAGATACTCACATGGAGCGAAATACCCTTTGCCCTAGCATACCCTCTGCCTGAGAGAGAAGCCAAGAGTGGGGAAGGCTCAGCACGCCGCCCCGGGAGAAGAGAAGGAGCCGTTGGCCTTGGGGTCAGGAAACACTCGGGAAGCAGGATAACCTGCCGTGGCATTAACAGCAGGCCGGTGGCAAGACAAGTGTCACCTGCTCCATGTGCAGAGCGATGGAACCCCGGCTGCTAAGGAGACATGAGGGGACGACTAGGGCAGAGGAGCGTGAACCACTCTGAGGAAGGAGTCTGGGCAGAAGGCAGGCCTGTCCTGTGCCTCTGGTCGCAAGGGGAGATCATCTCCTTGGCCACCTGTCCCAAGGGCAGACTTGGGCTTGCCACCAGGTGCTATACCCGGAACGCGCAGAAACAAACCCATGGAGAAACGGGCAGTCAGATGCCGTCTTCCACCAAGATGTGGCAGCGATGTGGGTGGCAGTGCGTGTGCCGGGAAAGGAGTGGAGACAGTCCCCCACAGTTCCCTGTCCCAGTGCCCGGGCGTGTGCAGTGATCCTGTCACCTCCTCTCTCCTGTGGTGAAGGCACTGGCCTAGACCCCGAGTCTGCCTGTGCGCCAGAGCAAAAGGCAAAGCCTTTCCTACCCCAGGAGATGGTAATAGACATAGAGTGCCATGCTAAGACATGCACGCTGCTGCAGGGTTGGGACTGTGTCTGCTTAGTTCGGCATAGCAAGGTGAACCCCGGGCGTGATCTTGAAGCCCGGGAAAGCAAGTCCCAAGAGGCACCAGCTCTCCCGCCTCTCTTCTTCCCTGCCGCGACAGAGTGAACACCCAAAGTTTTTCTGAGGAAACAGCAGCGAAGTGCGGTTCGTGCCAAGCTGAAAACCTCTGCGAAAGCATAGCAGTCGCGGGGAAATCAGAGTCGGTTCTGTGGGCTGCTTTTGTTGCTTGCCTTAGCCTAGTATTCGCAGCACTATGGGAGCATACGGCATAGAGCGAAATCCTCTTTGCCCTGGGCATCGCCTCTGGGAAAGCATAGCATTCTTTGTGAAACCAGATTCGGGTCTGAGGGATTCTCCTGTTGCCTGAGCTGGCCTCCTTAGAACGGTGTAATAAACCCGCATGGAACGAAATCTTCTTTGCCTGTGCATCTCTCTGCCTGAGAGAGAAGCGAGCTTGCGCCTGTGGAAAGAGCCTTAAGGAAAGGGACTTGTCTTTCACGGTGCTCCCCAGGAGCAAGTTGCCCTGTGAGAAGAGCAGGAGCCGTTGGCCTTCTGGTCTGGAAAAGGTTGCTAAGCAGGAGAGCCTTCCCAGGCAGGCACAGCGGCCAGTGACAATACAAGTGTCACTAGCTCCCTGTGCAGAGAAGGAAGTCTGGCCAGCTAAGGAGACAGGAGGGGATGAGGTGGGCAGGGCGCGTGGTCCTCTCTTAGAAAGGAGCCTGGGCAGAGTGCATGCCTGTCCTGAGCCTCTGGGCTTAAGGAGACAGCAGCTCCTTGGCCACCTGTCCCTGGGGCAGACATGCACTAGCCACCAGGCGCCTACCCTGAACTCGCAGAAACAGCTCCCTGAAATAACGGGGAGTCAGATGCCGTCTTCCTCCAGGATGTGGAAACTTGGAGGAGGCACGGGGTTTCAGGGGAAGGAGTGGGGACTGTCCCCCAAAGCTACCTATTAAGTGCACGGGCGGTGGGCTGGGATCCTGTCACCTTTCCTTTCCTGTGGGGAAAGCACTGGCCAAGTCCGCGAGTCCGCCTGAGCGCCAGAGTAAAGGGCCAAGCGATGCCTACACTGGGAGATGGTGGTGTGCATAGAGTGCCATCCAAGGCTACGCGCGCTATAGCAGCATCGTGGCTGTGTCTGCTTAGTTCGGCCTGGCAGGGTGATCCCAGGACGCGAACATGGATCCCTGGAAAGCAAGGACCAAGAGGCACCAGCTCTCCTGCAGCTCTTCTTCCCTGAGGCAACTGAAGGCTTGCTGAGGAAGCAGCAGCGAAGTGCTGTTCGCTCCAAGCCAAAGCCTCTGCGAAAGCACAGCATTCGCTGAGAAATGTTCTGTGGGCTGCTGCTGCTTGCCTGAGCCCAGTATCACGGTGGGAGAAACCCGCATACAGCGAAAGCCTCATTGCCTGGGCATCTCCCTGTGAAAGCACTGCGTTCCTTGGGAAATCAGAGTTGGGTTTGGGGATGCTGCTACTGCTTGCCTGAGCTAGACTCCGGAGCTCGGTGGAAGATACTCACATGGAGCGAAATACCCTTTGCCCTAGCATACCCTCTGCCTGAGAGAGAAGCCAAGAGTGGGGAAGGCTCAGCACGCCGCCCCCGGAGAAGAGAAGGAGCCGTTGGCCTTGGGGTCAGGAAACGCTCGGGAAGCAGGATAACCTGCCGTGGCATTAACAGCAGGCCGGTGGCAAGACAAGTGTCACCTGCTCCATGTGCGGAGCGATGGAACCCCGGCTGCTAAGGAGACATGAGGGGACGACTAGGGCAGAGGAGCGTGAACCACTCTGAGGAAGGAGTCTGGGCAGAAGGCAGGCCTGTCCTGTGCCTCTGGTCGCAAGGGGAGATCATCTCCTTGGCCACCTGTCCCAAGGGCAGACTTGGGCTTGCCACCAGGTGCTATACCCGGAACGCGCAGAAACAAACCCATGGAGAAACGGGCAGTCAGATGCCGTCTTCCACCAAGATGTGGCAGCGATGTGGGTGGCAGTGCGTGTGCCGGGAAAGGAGTGGAGACAGTCCCCCACAGTTCCCTGTCACAGTGCCCGGGCGTGTGCAGTGATCCTGTCACCTCCTCTCTCCTGTGGTGAAGGCACTGGCCTAGACCCCGAGTCTGCCTGTGCGCCAGAGCAAAAGGCAAAGCCTTTTCTACCCCAGGAGATGGTAATAGGCATAGAGTGCCATGCTAAGACATGCACGCTGCTGCAGGGTTGGGACTGTGTCTGCTTAGTTCGGCATAGCAAGGTGAACCCCGGGCGTGATCTTGAAGCCCGGGAAAGCAAGTCCCAAGAGGCACCAGCTCTCCCGCCTCTCTTCTTCCCTGCCGCGACAGAGTGAACACCCAAAGTTTTTCTGAGGAAACAGCAGCGAAGTGCGGTTCGTGCCAAGCTGAAAACCTCTGCGAAAGCATAGCAGTCGCAAGGAAATCAGAGTCGGTTCTGTGGGCTGCTTTTGTTGCTTGCCTTAGCCTAGTATTCGCAGCACTATGGGAGCATACGGCATAAAGCGAAATCCTCTTTGCCCTGGGCATTGCCTCTGGGAAAGCATAGCATTCTTTGCGAAACCAGATTCGGGTCTGAGGGATTCTCCTGTTGCCTGAGCTGGTCTCCTCAGCACGGTGTGATAAACCCGCATGGAACGAAATCTTCTTTGCCTGTGCATCTCTCTGCCTGAGAGAGAAGCGAGCTTGCGCCTGTGGAAAGAGCCTTAAGGAAAGGGACTTGTCTTTCACTGTGCTCCCCAGGAGCAAGCTGCCCAGTGAGAAGAGCAGGAGCCGTTGGCCTTCTGGTCTGGAAAAGGTTGCTAAGCAGGAGAGCCTTCCCAGGCAGGCACAGCGGCCAGTGACAATACAAGTGTCACTAGCTCCCTGTGCAGAGAAGGAAGTCTGGCCAGCTAAGGAGACAGGAGGGGATGAGGTGGGCAGGGCGCGTGGTCCTCTCTTAGAAAGGAGTCTGGGCAGAGAGCATGCCTGTCCTGAGCCTCTGGGCTTAAGGAGACAGCAGCTCCTTGGCCACCTGTCCCTGGGGCAGACGCACTAGCCACCAGGCGCCTACCCTGAACTCGCAGAAACAGCTCCCTGAAATAACGGGAAGTCAGATGCCGTCTTCCTCCAGGATGTGGAAGCTTGGAGGAGGCACGGGGTTTCAGGGGAGGAGTGGGAACAGTCCCCCAAGGCTCCCTATTAAGTGCACGGGCGGTGTGCTGGGATCCTGTCACCTTTCCTTTCCTGTGGGGAAAGCACTGGCCTAGTCCGCGAGTCCGCCTGAGCGCCAGAGTAAAGGGCCAAGCGATGCCTACACTGGGAGTTGGTGGTGTGCATAGAGTGCCATCCAAGGCTACGCGCGCTATAGCAGCATCGTGGCTGTGTCTGCTTAGTTCGGCCTGGCAGGGTGATCCCAGGACGCGAACATGGATCCCTGGAAAGCAAGGACCAAGAGGCACCAGCTCTCCCGCAGCTCTTCTTCCCTGAGGCAACTGAAGGCTTGCTGAGGAAGCAGCAGCGAAGTGCTGTTCGCTCCAAGCCAAAGCCTCTGCGAAAGCACAGCATTCGCTGAGAAATGTTCTGTGGGCTGCTGCTGCTTGCCTGAGACAAGTCTCACGGTGGGAGAAACCCGCATACAGCGAAAGCCTCATTGCCTGGGCATCTCCCTGTGATAGCCCTGCGTTCCGTGGGAAATCAGAGTTGGGTTTGGGGATGCTGCTACTGCTTGCCTGAGCTAGACTCCGGAGCTCGGTGGAAGATACTCGCATGGAGCGAAATACCCTTTGCCCTAGCATACCCTCTGCCTGAGAGAGAAGCCAAGAGTGGGGAAGGCTCAGCACGCCGCCCCCGGAGAAGAGAAAGAGCCGTTGGCCTTGGGGTCAGGAAACGCTCGGGAAGCAGGATAACCTGCCGTGGCATTAACAGCAGGCCGGTGGCAAGACAAGTGTCACCTGCTCCATGTGCGGAGTGATGGAACCCCGGCTGCTAAGGAGACATGAGGGGACGACTAGGGCAGAGGAGCGTGAACCACTCTGAGGAAGGAGTCTGGGCAGAAGGCAGGCCTGTCCTGTGCCTCTGGTCGCAAGGGGAGATCATCTCCTTGGCCACCTGTCCCAAGGGCAGACTTGGGCTTGCCACCAGGTGTTATACCCGGAACGCGCAGAAACAAACCCATGGAGAAACGGGCAGTCAGATGCCGTCTTCCACCAAGATGTGGCAGCGATGTGGGTGGCAGTGCGTGTGCCGGGAAAGGAGTGGAGACAGTCCCCCACAGTTCCCTGTCCCAGTGCCCGGGCGTGTGCAGTGATCCTGTCACCTCCTCTCTCCTGTGGTGAAGGCACTGGCCTAGACCCCGAGTCTGCCTGTGCGCCAGAGCAAAAGGCAAAGCCTTTCCTACCCCAGGAGATGGTAATAGGCATAGAGTGCCATGCTAAGACATGCACGCTGCTGCAGGGTTGGGACTGTGTCTGCTTAGTTCGGCATAGCAAGGTGAACCCCGGGCCTGATCTTGAAGCCCGGGAAAGCAAGTCCCAAGAGGCACCAGCTCTCCCGCCTCTCTTCTTCCCTGCCGCGACAGAGTGAACACCCAAAGTTTTTCTGAAGAAACAGCAGCGAAGTGCGGTTCGTGCCAAGCTGAAAACCTCTGCGAAAGCATAGCAGTCGCGGGGAAATCAGAGTCGGTTCTGTGGGCTGCTTTTGTTGCTTGCCTTAGCCTAGTATTCGCAGCACTATGGGAGCATACGGCATAGAGCGAAATCCTCTTTGCCCTGGGCATCGCCTCTGGGAAAGCATAGCATTCTTTGCGAAACCAGATTCGGGTCTGAGGGATTCTCCTGTTGCCTGAGCTGGTCTCCTCAGCACGGTGTAATAAACCCGCATGGAACGAAATCTTCTTTGCCTGTGCATCTCTCTGCGTGAGAGAGAAGCGAGCTTGCGCCTGTGGAAAGAGCCTTAAGGAAAGGGACTTGTCTTTCACGGTGCTCCCCAGGAGCATGTCTGTGAAAGGTGCAGCAAGCTGCCCAGTGAGAAGAGCAGGAGCCGTTGGCCTTCTGGTCTGGAAAAGGTTGCTAAGCAGGAGAGCCTTCCCAGGCAGGCACAGCGGCCAGTGACAATACAAGTGTCACTAGCTCCCTGTGCAGAGAAGGAAGTCTGGCCAGCTAAGGAGACAGGAGGGGATGAGGTGGGAGGGCGCGTGGTCCTCTCTTAGAAAGGATTCTGGGCAGAGAGCATGCCTGTCCTGAGCCTCTGGGCTTAAGGAGACAGCAGCTCCTTGGCCACCTGTCCCTGGGGCAGACATGCACTAGCCACCAGGCGCCTACCCTGAACTCGCAGATACAGCTCCCTGAAATAACAGGGAGTCAGATGCCGTCTTCCTCCAGGATGTGGAAGCTTGGAGGAGGCACGGGGTTTCAGGGGAAGGAGTGGGAACAGTCCCCCAAGGCTCCCTATTAAGTGCACGGGCGGTGTGCTGGGATCCTGTCACCTTTCCTTTCCTGTGGGGAAAGCACTGGCCTAGTCCGCGAGTCCGCCTGAGCGCCAGAGTAAAGGGCCAAGCGATGCCTACACTGGGAGATGGTGGTGTGCATAGAGTGCCATCCAAGGCTACGCGCCCTATAGCAGCATCGTGGCTGTGTCTGCTTAGTTCGGCCTGGCAGGGTGATCCCAGGACGCGAACATGGATCCCTGGAAAGCAAGGACCAAGAGGCACCAGCTCTCCCGCAGCTCTTCTTCCCTGAGGCAACTGAAGGCTTGCTGAGGAAGCAGCAGCGAAGTGCTGTTCGCTCCAAGCCAAAGCCTCTGCGAAAGCACAGCATTCGCTGAGAAATGTTCTGTGGGCTGCTGCTGCTTGCCTGAGACCAGTCTCACGGTGGGAGAAACCCGCATACAGCGAAAGCCTCATTGCCTGGGCATCTCCCTGTGAAAGCACTGCGTTCCTTGGGAAATCGGAGTTGGGTTTGGGGATGCTGCTACTGCTTGCCTGAGCTAGACTCCGAAGCTCGATGGAAGATACTCGCATGGAGCGAAATACCCTTTGCCCTAGCATACCCTATGCCTGAGAGAGAAACCAAGAGTGGGGCAGGCTCAGCACGCCGCCCCCGGAGAAGAGAAGGAGCCGTTGGCCTTGGGGTCAGGAAACGTTCGGGAAGCAGGATAACCTGCCGTGGAATTAACAGCAGGCCGGTGGCAAGACAAGTGTCACCTGCTCCATGTGCGGAGCGATGGAACCCCGGCTGCTAAGGAGACATGAGGGGACGACTAGGGCAGAGGAGCGTGAAACACTCTGAGGAAGGAGTCTGGGCAGAAGGCAGGCATGTCCTGTGCCTCTAGTCGCAAGGGGAGATCATCTCCTTGGCCACCTGTCCCAAGGGCAGACGGGCTTGCCACCAGGTGCTATACCCAGAACGCACAGAAACAAACCCATGGAGAAACGGGCAGTCAGATGCTGTCTTCCACCAAGATGTGGCAGCGATGTGGGTGGCAGTGCGTGTGCCGGGAAAGGAGTGGAGACAGTCCCCCACAGTTCCCTGTCCCAGTGCCCGGGCGTGTGCAGTGATCCTGTCACCTCCTCTCTCCTGTGGTGAAGGCACTGGCCTAGACCCCGAGTCTGCCTGTGCGCCAGAGCAAAAGGCAAAGCCTTTCCTACCCCAGGAGATGGTAATAGGCATAGAGTGCCATGCTAAGACATGCACGCTGCTGCAGGGTTGGGACTGTGTATGCTTAGTTCGGCATAGCAAGGTGAACCCCGGGCGTGATCTTGAAGCCCGGGAAAGCAAGTCCCAAGAGGCACCAGCTCTCCCGCCTCTCTTCTTCCCTGCCGCGACAGAGTGAACACCCAAAGCCTTTCTGAGGAAACAGCAGCGAAGTGTGGTTCGTGCCAAGCTGAAAACCTCTGCGAAAGCATAGCAGTCGCGGGGAAATCAGAGTCGGTTCTGTGGGCTGCTTTTGTTGCATGCCTTAGCCTAGTATTCGCAGCACTATGGGAGCATACGGCATAGAGCGAAATCCTCTTTGCCCTGGGCATCGCCTCTGGAAAAGCATAGCATTCTTTGTGAAACCAGATTCGGTTCTGAGGGATTCTCCTGTTGCCTGAGCTGGTCTCCTCAGCACGGTGTAATAAACCCGCATGGAACGAAATCTTCTTTGCCTGTGCATCTCTCTGCCTGAGAGAGAAGTGAGCTTGCGCCTGTGGAAAGAGCCTTAAGGAAAGGGACTTGTCTTTCACGGTGCTCCCCAGGAGCAAGCTGCCCTGTGAGAAGAGCAGGAGCCGTTGGCCTTCTGGTCTGGAAAAGGTTGCTAAGCTGGAGAGCCTTCCCAGGCAGGCACAGCGGCCAGTGACAATACAAGTGTCACTAGCTCCCTGTGCAGAGAAGGAAGTCTGGCCAGCTAAGGAGACAGGAGGGGATGAGGTGGGCAGGGCGCGTGGTCCTCTCTTAGAAAGGAGGCTGGGCAGAGAGCATGCCTGTCCTGAGCCTCTGGGCTTAAGGAGACAGCAGCTCCTTGGCCACCTGTCCCTGGGGCAGACATGCACTAGCCACCAGGCGCCTACCCTGAACTCGCAGAAACAGCTCCCTGAAATAACGGGGAGTCAGATGCCGTCTTCCTCCAGGATGTGGAAGCTTGGAGGAGGCACGGGGTTTCAGGGGAAGGAGTGGGGACAGTCCCCCAAAGCGCCCTATTAAGTGCACGGGCGGTGGGCTGGGATCCTGTCACCTTTCCTTTCCTGTGGGGAAAGCACTGGCCTAGTCCGCGAGTCCGCCGGAGCGCCAGAGTAAAGGGCCAAGCGATGCCTACACTGGGAGATGGTGGTGTGCATAGAGTGCCATCCAAGGCTACGCGCGCTATAGCAGCATCGTGGCTGTGTCTGCTTAGTTCGGCCTGGCAGGGTGATCCCAGGACGCGAAAATGGATCCCTGGAAAGCAAGGACCAAGAGGCACCAGCTCTCCTGCAGCTCTTCTTCCCTGAGGCAACTGAAGGTTTGCTGAGGAAGCAGCAGCGAAGTGCTGTTCGCTCCAAGCCAAAGCCTCTGCGAAAGCACAGCATTCGCTGAGAAATGTTCTGTGGGCTGCTGCTGCTTGCCTGAGCCCAGTCTCACGGTGGGAGAAACCCGCATACAGCGAAAGCCTCATTGCCTGGGCATCTCCCTGTGAAAGCACTGCGTTCCTTCGGAAATCAGAGTTGGGTTTGGGGATGCTGCTACTGCTTGCCTGAGCTAGACTCCAAGCTCGGTGGAAGATACTCGCATGGAGCGAAATACCCTTTGCCCTAGCATACCCTCTGCCTGAGAGAGAAGCCAAGAGTGGGGAAGGCTCAGCACGCCGCCCCCGGAGAAGAGAAAGAGCCGTTGGCCTTGGGGTCAGGAAACGCTCGGGAAGCAGGATAACCTGCCGTGGCATTAACAGCAGGCCGGTGGCAAGACAAGTGTCACCTGCTCCATGTGCGGAGCGATGGAACCCCGGCTGCTAAGGAGACATGAGGGGACGACTAGGGCAGAGGAGCGTGAACCACTCTGAGGAAGGAGTCTGGGCAGAAGGCAGGCCTGTCCTGTGCCTCTGGTCGCAAGGGGAGATCATCTCCTTGGCCACCTGTCCCAAGGGCAGACTTGGGCTTGCCACCAGGTGCTATACCCGGAACGCGCAGAAACAAACCCATGGAGAAACGGGCAGTCAGATGCCGTCTTCCACCAAGATGTGGCAGCGATGTGGGTGGCAGTGCGTGTGCCGGGAAAGGAGTG
Source organism: Mustela nivalis (assembly GCF_964662115.1). Taxonomy (NCBI): domain Eukaryota; kingdom Metazoa; phylum Chordata; class Mammalia; order Carnivora; family Mustelidae; genus Mustela; species Mustela nivalis. The sequence goes on along the minus strand of NW_028135711.1, from coordinate 166,801 downwards.
GAGACAGTCCCCCACAGTTCCCTGTCCCAGTGCCCGGGCGTGTGCAGTGATCCTGTCACCTCCTCTCTCCTGTGGTGAAGGCACTGGCCTAGACCCCGAGTCTGCCTGTGCGCCAGAGCAAAAGGCAAAGGCTTTCCTACCGCAGGAGATGGTAATAGGCATAGAGTGCCATGCTAAGACATGCACGCTGCTGCAGGGTTGGGACTGTGTCTGCTTAGTTCGGCATAGCAAGGTGAACCCCGGGCGTGATCTTGAAGCCCGGGAAAGCAAGTCCAAAGAGGCACCAGCTCTCCCGCCTCTCTTCTTCCTTGCCGCGACAGAGTGAACACCCAAAGCCTTTCTAGGGAAACAGCAGCGAAGTGTGGTTCGTGCCAAGCTGAAAACCTCTGCGAAAGCATAGCAGTCGCGTGGAAATCAGAGTCGGTTCTGTGGGCTGCTTTTGTTGCTTGCCTTAGCCTAGTATTCGCAGCACTATGGGAGCATACGGCATAGAGCGAAATCCTCTTTGCCCTGGGCATCGCCTCTGGGAAAGCATAGCATTCTTTGCGAAACCAGATTCGGGTCTGAGGGATTCTCATGTTGCCTGAGCTGGTCTCCTCAGCACGGTGTAATAAACCCGCATGGAACGAAATCTTCTTTGCCTGTGCATCTCTCTGCCTGAGAGAGAAGCGAGCTTGCGCCTGTGGAAAGAGCCTTAAGGAAAGGGACTTGTCTTTCACGGTGCTCCCCAGGAGCAAGCTGCCCAGTGAGAAGAGCAGGAGCCGTTGGCCTTCTGGTCTGGAAAAGGTTGCTAAGCAGGAGAGCCTTCCCAGGCAGGCACAGCGGCCAGTGACAATACAAGTGTCACTAGCTCCCTGTGCAGAGAAGGAAGTCTGGCCAGCTAAGGAGACAGGAGGGGATGAGGTGGGCAGGGCGCGTGGTCCTCTCTTAGAAAGGAGTCTGGGCAGAGAGCATGCCTGTCCTGAGCCTCTGGGCTTAAGGATACAGCAGCTCCTTGGCCTCCTGTCCCTGGGGCAGACATGCACTAGCAACCAGGCGTCTACCCTGAACTCGCAGAACAGCTCCCTGAAATAACGGGGAGTCAGATGCCGTCTTCTTCCAGGATGTGGAAGCTTGGAGGAGGCACGGGGTTTCAGGGGAAGGAGTGGCGACAGTCCCCCAAGGCTCCCTATTAAGTGCACGGGCGGTGGGCTGGGATCCTGTCACCTTTCCTTTCCTGTGGGGAAAGCACTGGCCTAGTCCGCGAGTCCGCCGGAGCGCCAGAGTAAAGGGCCAAGCGATGCCTACACTGGGAGATGGTGGTGTGCATAGAGTGCCATCCAAGGCTACGCGCGCTATAGCAGCATCGTGGCTGTGTCTGCTTAGTTCGGCCTGGCAGGGTGATCCCAGGACGCGAACATGGATCCCTGGAAAGCAAGGACCAAGAGGCACCAGCTCTCCCGCAGCTCTTCTTCCCTGAGGCAACTGAAGGCTTGCTGAGGAAGCAGCAGCGAAGTGCTGTTCGCTCCAAGCCAAAGCCTCTGCGAAAGCACAGCATTCGCTGAGAAATGTTCTGTGGGCTGCTGCTGCTTGCCTGAGACAAGTCTCACGGTGGGAGAAACCCGCATACAGCGAAAGCCTCATTGCCTGGGCATCTCCCTGTGATAGCCCTGCATTCCGTGGGAAATCAGAGTTGGGTTTGGGGATGCTGCTACTGCTTGCCTGAGCTAGAATCCGGAGCTCGGTGGAAGATACTCGCATGGAGCGAAATACCCTTTGCCCTAGCATACCCTCTGCCTGAGAGAGAAGCCAAGAGTGGGGAAGGCTCAGCACGCCGCCCCCGGAGAAGAGAAAGAGCCGTTGGCCTTGGGGTCAGGAAACGCTCGGGAAGCAGGATAACCTGCCGTGGCATTAACAGCAGGCCGGTGGCAAGACAAGTGTCACCTGCTCCATGTGCGGAGTGATGGAACCCCGGCTGCTAAGGAGACATGAGGGGACGACTAGGGCAGAGGAGCGTGAACCACTCTGAGGAAGGAGTCTGGGCAGAAGGCAGGCCTGTCCTGTGCCTCTGGTCGCAAGGGGAGATCATCTCCTTGGCCACCTGTCCCAAGGGCAGACTTGGGCTTGCCACCAGGTGTTATACCCGGAACGCGCAGAAACAAACCCATGGAGAAACGGGCAGTCAGATGCCGTCTTCCACCAAGATGTGGCAGCGATGTGGGTGGCAGTGCGTGTGCCGGGAAAGGAGTGGAGACAGTCCCCCACAGTTCCCTGTCCCAGTGCCCGGGCGTGTGCAGTGATCCTGTCACCTCCTCTCTCCTGTGGTGAAGGCACTGGCCTAGACCCCGAGTCTGCCTGTGCGCCAGAGCAAAAGGCAAAGCCTTTCCTACCCCAGGAGATGGTAATAGGCATAGAGTGCCATGCTAAGACATGCACGCTGCTGCAGGGTTGGGACTGTGTCTGCTTAGTTCGGCATAGCAAGGTGAACCCCGGGCCTGATCTTGAAGCCCGGGAAAGCAAGTCCCAAGAGGCACCAGCTCTCCCGCCTCTCTTCTTCCCTGCCGCGACAGAGTGAACACCCAAAGTTTTTCTGAAGAAACAGCAGCGAAGTGCGGTTCGTGCCAAGCTGAAAACCTCTGCGAAAGCATAGCAGTCGCGGGGAAATCAGAGTCGGTTCTGTGGGCTGCTTTTGTTGCTTGCCTTAGCCTAGTATTCGCAGCACTATGGGAGCATACGGCATAGAGCGAAATCCTCTTTGCCCTGGGCATCGCCTCTGGGAAAGCATAGCATTCTTTGCGAAACCAGATTCGGGTCTGAGGGATTCTCCTGTTGCCTGAGCTGGTCTCCTCAGCACGGTGTAATCAACCCGCATGGAACGAAATCTTCTTTGCCTGTGCATCTCTCTGCCTGAGAGAGAAGCGAGCTTGCGCCTGTGGAAAGAGCCTTAAGGAAAGGGACATGTCTTTCATGGCGCTCCCCAGGAGCATGTCTGTGAAAGGTGCAGCAAGCTGCCCAGTGAGAAGTGCAGGAGCCGTTGGCCTTCTGGTCTGGAAAAGGTTGCTAAGCAGGAGAGCCTTCCCCGGCAGGCACAGCGGCCAGTGACAATACAAGTGTCACTAGCTCCCTGTACAGGGAAGGAAGTCTGGCCAGCTAAGGAGACAGGAGGGGATGAGGTGGGCAGGGCGCGTGGTCCTCTCTTAGAAAGGAGTCTGGGCAGAGAGCATGCCTGTCCTGAGCCTCTGGGCTTAAGGAGACAGCAGCTCTTTGGTCACCTGTCCCTGGGGCAGACATGCACTAGCCACCAGGCGCCTACCCTGAACTCGCAGAAACAGCTCCCTAAAATAACGGGGAGTCAGATGCCATCTTCCTCCAGGATGTGGAAGCTTGGAGGAGGCACGGGATTTCAAGGGAAGGAGTGGGGACCGTCCCCCAAAGCTCCCTATTAAGTGCACGGGCGGTGGGCTGGGATCCTCTCACCTTACCTTTCCTGTGGGGAAAGCACTGGCCTAGTCCGCGAGTCCGCCTGAGCGCCAGAGTAAAGGGCCAAGCGATGCCTACACTGGGAGATGGTGGTGTGCATAGAGTGCCATCCAAGTCTACGCGCGCTATAGCAGCATCGTGGCTGTGTCTGCTTAGTTCGGCCTGGCAGGGTGATCCCAGGACGCGAACATGGATCCCTGGAAAGCAAGGACCAAGAGGCACCAGCTCTCCCGCAGCTCTTCTTCCCTGAGGCAACTGAAGGCTTGCTGAGGAACCAGCAGCGAAGTGCTGTTCGCTCCAAGCCAAAGCCTCTGCGAAAGCACAGCATTCGCTGAGAAATGTTCTGTGGGCTGCTGCTGCTTGCCTGAGCTCAGTCTCACGGTGGGAGAAACCCGCATACAGCGAAAGCCTCATTGCCTGGGCATCTCCCTTTGAAAGCACTGCGTTCCTTGGGAAATCGGAGTTGGGTTTGGGGATGCTGCTACTGCTAGCCTGAGCTAGACTCCGGAGCTCGGTGGAAGATACTCACATGGAGCGAAATACCATTTGCCCTAGCATACCCTCTGCCTGAGAGAGAAGCCAAGAGTGGGGAAGGCTCAGCACGCCGCCCCCGGAGAAGAGAAGGAGCCGTTGCCTTGGGGTCAGGAAACGTTCGGGAAGCAAGATAACCTGCCGTGGCATTAACAGCAGGCCGGTGGCAAGACAAGTGTCACCTGCTCCATGTGCGGAGCGATGGAACCCGGGCTGCTAAGGAGACATGAGGGGACGACTAGGGCAGAGGAGCGTGAAACACTCTGAGGAAGGAGTCTGGGCAGAAGGCAGGCCTGTCCTGTGCCTCTAGTCGCAAGGGGAGATTCTCTCCTTGGCCACCTGTCCCAAGGGCAGACTTGGGCTTGCCACCAGGTGCTATACCCGGAACGCGCAGAAACAAACCCATGGAGAAACGGGCAGTCAGATGCCGTCTTCCACCAAGATGTGGCAGCGATGTGGGTGGCAGTGCGTGTGCCGGGAAAGGAGTGGAGACAGTCCCCCACAGTTCCCTGTCCCAGTGCCCGGGCGTGTGCAGTGATCCTGTCACCTCCTCTCTCCTGTGGTGAAGGCACTGGCCTAGACCCCGAGTCTGCCTGTGCGCCAGAGCAAAAGGCAAAGCCTTTCCTACCCCAGGAGATGGTAATAGACATAGAGTGCCATGCTAAGACATGCACGCTGCTGCAGGGTTGGGACTGTGTCTGCTTAGTTCGGCATAGCAAGGTGAACCCCGGGCGTGATCTTGAAGCCCGGGAAAGCAAGTCCCAAGAGGCACCAGCTCTCCCGCCTCTCTTCTTCCCTGCCGCGACAGAGTGAACACCCAAAGTTTTTCTGAGGAAACAGCAGCGAAGTGCGGTTCGTGCCAAGCTGAAAACCTCTGCGAAAGCATAGCAGTCGCGGGGAAATCAGAGTCGGTTCTGTGGGCTGCTTTTGTTGCTTGCCTTAGCCTAATAATCGCAGCAACATGGGAGCATACGGCATAGAGCGAAATCCTCTTTGCCCTGGGCATCGCCTCTGGGAAAGCATAGCATTCTTTGCGAAACCAGATTCGGGTCTGAGGGATTCTCCTGTTGCCTGAGCTGGTCTCCTCAGCACGGTGTAATAAACCCGCATGGAACGAAATCTTCTTTGCCTGTGCATCTCTCTGCCTGAGAGAGAAGCGAGCTTGCGCCTGTGGAAAGAGCCTTAAGGAAAGGGACTTGTCTTTCACGGTGCTCCCCAGGAGCATGTCTGTGAAAGGTGCAGCAAGCTGCCCAGTGAGAAGAGCAGGAGCCGTTGGCCTTCTGGTCTGGAAAAGGTTGCTAAGCAGGAGAGCCTTCCCAGGCAGGCACAGCGGCCAGTGACAATACAAGTGTCACTAGCTCCCTGTGCAGAGAAGGAAGTCTGGCCAGCTAAGGAGACAGGAGGGGATGAGGTGGGAGGGCGCGTGGTCCTCTCTTAGAAAGGATTCTGGGCAGAGAGCATGCCTGTCCTGAGCCTCTGGGCTTAAGGAGACAGCAGCTCCTTGGCCACCTGTCCCTGGGGCAGACATGCACTAGCCACCAGGCGCCTACCCTGAACTCGCAGATACAGCTCCCTGAAATAACAGGGAGTCAGATGCCGTCTTCCTCCAGGATGTGGAAGCTTGGAGGAGGCACGGGGTTTCAGGGGAAGGAGTGGGAACAGTCCCGCAGGCTCCCTATTAAGTGCACGGGCGGTGTGCTGGGATCCTGTCACCTTTCCTTTCCTGTGGGGAAAGCACTGGCCTAGTCCGCGAGTCCGCCTGAGCGCCAAAGTAAAGGGCCAAGCGATGCCTACACTGGGAGTTGGTGGTGTGCATAGAGTGCCATCCAAGGCTACGCGCGCTATAGCAGCATCGTGGCTGTGTCTGCTTAGTTCGGCCTGGCAGGGTGATCCCAGGACGCGAACATGGATCCCTGGAAAGCAAGGACCAAGAGGCACCAGCTCTCCCGCAGCTCTTCTTCCCTGAGGCAACTGAAGGCTTGCTGAGGAAGCAGCAGCGAAGTGCTGTTCGCTCCAAGCCAAAGCCTCTGCGAAAGCACAGCATTCGCTGAGAAATGTTCTGTGGGCTGCTGCTGCTTGCCTGAGCCCAGTATCACGGTGGGAGAAACCCGCATACAGCGAAAGCCTCATTGCCTGGGCATCTCCCTGTGAAAGCACTGCGTTCCTTGGGAAATCAGAGTTGGGTTTGGGGATGCTGCTACTGCTTGCCTGAGCTAGACTCCGGAGCTCGGTGGAAGATACTCACATGGAGCGAAATACCCTTTGCCCTAGCATACCCTCTGCCTGAGAGAGAAGCCAAGAGTGGGGAAGGCTCAGCACGCCGCCCCCGGAGAAGAGAAGGAGCCGTTGGCCTTGGGGTCAGGAAACGCTCGGGAAGCAGGATAACCTGCCGTGGCATTAACAGCAGGCCGGTGGCAAGACAAGTGTCACCTGCTCCATGTGCGGAGCGATGGAACCCCGGCTGCTAAGGAGACCTGAGGGGACGACTAGGGCAGAGGAGCGTGAACCACTCTGAGGAAGGAGTCTGGGCAGAAGGCAGGCCTGTCCTGTGCCTCTGGTCGCAAGGGGAGATCATCTCCTTGGCCACCTGTCCCAAGGGCAGACTTGGGCTTGCCACCAGGTGCTATACCCGGAACGCGCAGAAACAAACCCATGGAGAAACGGGCAGTCAGATGCCGTCTTCCACCAAGATGTGGCAGCGATGTGGGTGGCAGTGCGTGTGCCGGGAAAGGAGTGGAGACAGTCCCCCACAGTTCCCTGTCACAGTGCCCGGGCGTGTGCAGTGATCCTGTCACCTCCTCTCTCCTGTGGTGAAGGCACTGGCCTAGACCCCGAGTCTGCCTGTGCGCCAGAGCAAAAGGCAAAGCCTTTTCTACCCCAGGAGATGGTAATAGGCATAGAGTGCCATGCTAAGACATGCACGCTGCTGCAGGGTTGGGACTGTGTCTGCTTAGTTCGGCATAGCAAGGTGAACCCCGGGCGTGATCTTGAAGCCCGGGAAAGCAAGTCCCAAGAGGCACCAGCTCTCCCGCCTCTCTTCTTCCCTGCCGCGACAGAGTGAACACCCAAAGTTTTTCTGAGGAAACAGCAGCGAAGTGCGGTTCGTGCCAAGCTGAAAACCTCTGCGAAAGCATAGCAGTCGCAAGGAAATCAGAGTCGGTTCTGTGGGCTGCTTTTGTTGCTTGCCTTAGCCTAGTATTCGCAGCACTATGGGAGCATACGGCATAGAGCGAAATCCTCTTTGCCCTGGGCATTGCCTCTGGGAAAGCATAGCATTCTTTGCGAAACCAGATTCGGGTCTGAGGGATTCTCCTGTTGCCTGAGCTGGTCTCCTCAGCACGGTGTGATAAACCCGCATGGAACGAAATCTTCTTTGCCTGTGCATCTCTCTGCCTGAGAGAGAAGCGAGCTTGCGCCTGTGGAAAGAGCCTTAAGGAAAGGGACTTGTCTTTCACTGTGCTCCCCCGGAGCAAGCTGCCCAGTGAGAAGAGCAGGAGCCGTTGGCCTTCTGGTCTGGAAAAGGTTGCTAAGCAGGAGAGCCTTCCCAGGCAGGCACAGCGGCCAGTGACAATACAAGTGTCACTAGCTCCCTGTGCAGAGAAGGAAGTCTGGCCAGCTAAGGAGACAGGAGGGGATGAGGTGGGCAGGGCGCGTGGTCCTCTCTTAGAAAGGAGTCTGGGCAGAGAGCATGCCTGTCCTGAGCCTCTGGGCTTAAGGAGACAGCAGCTCCTTGGCCACCTGTCCCTGGGGCAGACGCACTAGCCACCAGGCGCCTACCCTGAACTCGCAGAAACAGCTCCCTGAAATAACGGGAAGTCAGATGCCGTCTTCCTCCAGGATGTGGAAGCTTGGAGGAGGCACGGGGTTTCAGGGGAGGAGTGGGAACAGTCCCCCAAGGCTCCCTATTAAGTGCACGGGCGGTGTGCTGGGATCCTGTCACCTTTCCTTTCCTGTGGGGAAAGCACTGGCCTAGTCCGCGAGTCCGCCTGAGCGCCAGAGTAAAGGGCCAAGCGATGCCTACACTGGGAGTTGGTGGTGTGCATAGAGTGCCATCCAAGGCTACGCGCGCTATAGCAGCATCGTGGCTGTGTCTGCTTAGTTCGGCCTGGCAGGGTGATCCCAGGACGCGAACATGGATCCCTGGAAAGCAAGGACCAAGAGGCACCAGCTCTCCCGCAGCTCTTCTTCCCTGAGGCAACTGAAGGCTTGCTGAGGAAGCAGCAGCGAAGTGCTGTTCGCTCCAAGCCAAAGCCTCTGCGAAAGCACAGCATTCGCTGAGAAATGTTCTGTGGGCTGCTGCTGCTTGCCTGAGCCCAGTCTCACGGTGGGAGAAACCCGCATACAGCGAAAGCCTCATTGCCTGGGCATCTCCCTGTGAAAGCACTGCGTTCCTTGGGAAATCAGAGTTGGGTTTGGGGATGCTGCTACTGCTTGCCTGAGCTAGACTCCGGAGCTCGGTGGAAGATACTCACATGGAGCGAAATACCCTTTGCCCTAGCATACCCTCTGCCTGAGAGAGAAGCCAAGAGTGGGGAAGGCTCAGCACGCCGCCCCGGGAGAAGAGAAGGAGCCGTTGGCCTTGGGGTCAGGAAACGCTCGGGAAGCAGGATAACCTGCCGTGGCATTAACAGCAGGCCGGTGGCAAGACAAGTGTCACCTGCTCCATGTGCAGAGCGATGGAACCCCGGCTGCTAAGGAGACATGAGGGGACGACTAGGGCAGAGGAGCGTGAACCACTCTGAGGAAGGAGTCTGGGCAGAAGGCAGGCCTGTCCTGTGCCTCTGGTCGCAAGGGGAGATCATCTCCTTGGCCACCTGTCCCAAGGGCAGACTTGGGCTTGCCACCAGGTGCTATACCCGGAACGCGCAGAAACAAACCCATGGAGAAACGGGCAGTCAGATGCCGTCTTCCACCAAGATGTGGCAGCGATGTGGGTGGCAGTGCGTGTGCCGGGAAAGGAGTGGAGACAGTCCCCCACAGTTCCCTGTCCCAGTGCCCGGGCGTGTGCAGTGATCCTGTCACCTCCTCTCTCCTGTGGTGAAGGCACTGGCCTAGACCCCGAGTCTCCCTGTGCGCCAGAGCAAAAGGCAAAGCCTTTCCTACCCCAGGAGATGGTAATAGACATAGAGTGCCATGCTAAGACATGCACGCTGCTGCAGGGTTGGGACTGTGTCTGCTTAGTTCGGCATAGCAAGGTGAACCCCGGGCGTGATCTTGAAGCCCGGGAAAGCAAGTCCCAAGAGGCACCAGCTCTCCCGCCTCTCTTCTTCCCTGCCGCGACAGAGTGAACACCCAAAGTTTTTCTGAGGAAACAGCAGCGAAGTGCGGTTCGTGCCAAGCTGAAAACCTCTGCGAAAGCATAGCAGTCGCGGGGAAATCAGAGTCGGTTCTGTGGGCTGCTTTTGTTGCTTGCCTTAGCCTAGTATTCGCAGCACTATGGGAGCATACGGCATAGAGCGAAATCCTCTTTGCCCTGGGCATCGCCTCTGGGAAAGCATAGCATTCTTTGTGAAACCAGATTCGGGTCTGAGGGATTCTCCTGTTGCCTGAGCTGGCCTCCTTAGAACGGTGTAATAAACCCGCATGGAACGAAATCTTCTTTGCCTGTGCATCTCTCTGCCTGAGAGAGAAGCGAGCTTGCGCCTGTGGAAAGAGCCTTAAGGAAAGGGACTTGTCTTTCACGGTGCTCCCCAGGAGCAAGCTGCCCTGTGAGAAGAGCAGGAGCCGTTGGCCTTCTGGTCTGGAAAAGGTTGCTAAGCAGGAGAGCCTTCCCAGGCAGGCACAGCGGCCAGTGACAATACAAGTGTCACTAGCTCCCTGTGCAGAGAAGGAAGTCTGGCCAGCTAAGGAGACAGGAGGGGATGAGGTGGGCAGGGCGCGTGGTCCTCTCTTAGAAAGGAGTCTGGGCAGAGTGCATGCCTGTCCTGAGCCTCTGGGCTTAAGGAGACAGCAGCTCCTTGGCCACCTGTCCCTGGGGCAGACATGCACTAGCCACCAGGCGCCTACCCTGAACTCGCAGAAACAGCTCCCTGAAATAACGGGGAGTCAGATGCCGTCTTCCTCCAGGATGTGGAAGCTTGGAGGAGGCACGGGGTTTCAGGGGAAGGAGTGGGGACTGTCCCCCAAAGCTACCTATTAAGTGCACGGGCGGTGGGCTGGGATCCTGTCACCTTTCCTTTCCTGTGGGGAAAGCACTGGCCAAGTCCGCGAGTCCGCCTGAGCGCCAGAGTAAAGGGCCAAGCGATGCCTACACTGGGAGATGGTGGTGTGCATAGAGTGCCATCCAAGGCTACGCGCGCTATAGCAGCATCGTGGCTGTGTCTGCTTAGTTCGGCCTGGCAGGGTGATCCCAGGACGCGAACATGGATCCCTGGAAAGCAAGGACCAAGAGGCACCAGCTCTCCTGCAGCTCTTCTTCCCTGAGGCAACTGAAGGCTTGCTGAGGAAGCAGCAGCGAAGTGCTGTTCGCTCCAAGCCAAAGCCTCTGCGAAAGCACAGCATTCGCTGAGAAATGTTCTGTGGGCTGCTGCTGCTTGCCTGAGCCCAGTATCACGGTGGGAGAAACCCGCATACAGCGAAAGCCTCATTGCCTGGGCATCTCCCTGTGAAAGCACTGCGTTCCTTGGGAAATCAGAGTTGGGTTTGGGGATGCTGCTACTGCTTGCCTGAGCTAGACTCCGGAGCTCGGTGGAAGATACTCACATGGAGCGAAATACCCTTTGCCCTAGCATACCCTCTGCCTGAGAGAGAAGCCAAGAGTGGGGAAGGCTCAGCACGCCGCCCCCGGAGAAGAGAAGGAGCCGTTGGCCTTGGGGTCAGGAAACGCTCGGGAAGCAGGATAACCTGCCGTGGCATTAACAGCAGGCCGGTGGCAAGACAAGTGTCACCTGCTCCATGTGCGGAGCGATGGAACCCCGGCTGCTAAGGAGACATGAGGGGACGACTAGGGCAGAGGAGCGTGAACCACTCTGAGGAAGGAGTCTGGGCAGAAGGCAGGCCTGTCCTGTGCCTCTGGTCGCAAGGGGAGATCATCTCCTTGGCCACCTGTCCCAAGGGCAGACTTGGGCTTGCCACCAGGTGCTATACCCGGAACACGCAGAAACAAACCCATGGAGAAACGGGCAGTCAGATGCCGTCTTCCACCAAGATGTGGCAGCGATGTGGGTGGCAGTGCGTGTGCCGGGAAAGGAGTGGAGACAGTCCCCCACAGTTCCCTGTCACAGTGCCCGGGCGTGTGCAGTGATCCTGTCACCTCCTCTCTCCTGTGGTGAAGGCACTGGCCTAGACCCCGAGTCTGCCTGTGCGCCAGAGCAAAAGGCAAAGCCTTTCCTACCCCAGGAGATGGTAATAGGCATAGAGTGCCATGCTAAGACATGCACGCTGCTGCAGGGTTGGGACTGTGTCTGCTTAGTTCGGCATAGCAAGGTGAACCCCGGGCGTGATCTTGAAGCCCGGGAAAGCAAGTCCCAAGAGGCACCAGCTCTCCCGCCTCTCTTCTTCCCTGCCGCGACAGAGTGAACACCCAAAGTTTTTCTGAGGAAACAGCAGCGAAGTGCGGTTCGTGCCAAGCTGAAAACCTCTGCGAAAGCATAGCAGTCGCGGGGAAATCAGAGTCGGTTCTGTGGGCTGCTTTTGTTGCTTGCCTTAGCCTAGTATTCGCAGCACTATGGGAGCATACGGCATAGAGCGAAATCCTCTTTGCCCTGGGCATCGCCTCTGGGAAAGCATAGCATTCTTTGCGAAACCAGATTTGGGTCTGAGGGATTCTCCTGTTGCCTGAGCTGGTCTCCTCAGCACGGTGTAATAAACCCGCATGGAACGAAATCTTCTTTGCCTGTGCATCTCTCTGCCTGAGAGAGAAGCGAGCTTGCGCCTGTGGAAAGAGCCTTAAGGAAAGGGACTTGTCTTTCACGGTGCTCCCCAGGAGCAAGCTGCCCAGTGAGAAGAGCAGGAGCCGTTGGCCTTCTGGTCTGGAAAAGGTTGCTAAGCAGGAGAGCCTTCCCAGGCAGGCACAGCGGCCAGTGACAATACAAGTGTCACTAGCTCCCTGTGCAGAGAAGGAAGTCTGGCCAGCTAAGGAGACAGGAGGGGATGAGGTGGGCAGGGCGCGTGGTCCTCTCTTAGAAAGGAGTCTGGGCAGAGAGCATGCCTGTCCTGAGCCTCTGGGCTTAAGGAGACAGCAGCTCCTTGGCCACCTGTCCCTGGGGCAGACGCACTAGCCACCAGGCGCCTACCCTGAACTCGCAGAAACAGCTCCCTGAAATAACGGGAAGTCAGATGCCGTCTTCCTCCAGGATGTGGAAGCTTGGAGGAGGCACGGGGTTTCAGGGGAAGGAGTGGGAACAGTCCCGCAGGCTCCCTATTAAGTGCACGGGCGGTGTGCTGGGATCCTGTCACCTTTCCTTTCCTGTGGGGAAAGCACTGGCCTAGTCCGCGAGTCCGCCTGAGCGCCAGAGTAAAGGGCCAAGCGATGCCTACACTGGGAGTTGGTGGTGTGCATAGAGTGCCATCCAAGGCTACGCGCGCTATAGCAGCATCGTGGCTGTGTCTGCTTAGTTCGGCCTGGCAGGGTGATCCCAGGACGCGAACATGGATCCCTGGAAAGCAAGGACCAAGAGGCACCAGCTCTCCCGCAGCTCTTCTTCCCTGAGGCAACTGAAGGCTTGCTGAGGAAGCAGCAGCGAAGTGCTGTTCGCTCCAAGCCAAAGCCTCTGCGAAAGCACAGCATTCGCTGAGAAATGTTCTGTGGGCTGCTGCTGCTTGCCTGAGCCCAGTCTCACGGTGGGAGAAACCCGCATACAGCGAAAGCCTCATTGCCTGGGCATCTCCCTGTGAAAGCACTGCGTTCCTTGGGAAATCAGAGTTGGGTTTGGGGATGCTGCTACTGCTTGCCTGAGCTAGACTCCGGAGCTCGGTGGAAGATACTCACATGGAGCGAAATACCCTTTGCCCTAGCATACCCTCTGCCTGAGAGAGAAGCCAAGAGTGGGGAAGGCTCAGCACGCCGCCCCGGGAGAAGAGAAGGAGCCGTTGGCCTTGGGGTCAGGAAACGCTCGGGAAGCAGGATAACCTGCCGTGGCATTAACAGCAGGCCGGTGGCAAGACAAGTGTCACCTGCTCCATGTGCAGAGCGATGGAACCCCGGCTGCTAAGGAGACATGAGGGGACGACTAGGGCATAGGAGCGTGAACCACTCTGAGGAAGGAGTCTGGGCAGAAGGCAGGCCTGTCCTGTGCCTCTGGTCGCAAGGGGAGATCATCTCCTTGGCCACCTGTCCCAAGGGCAGACTTGGGCTTGCCACCAGGTGCTATACCCGGAACGCGCAGGAACAAACCCATGGAGAAACGGGCAGTCAGATGCCGTCTTCCACCAAGATGTGGCAGCGATGTGGGTGGCAGTGCGTGTGCCGGGAAAGGAGTGGAGACAGTCCCCCACAGTTCCCTGTCCCAGTGCCCGGGCGTGTGCAGTGATCCTGTCACCTCCTCTCTCCTGTGGTGAAGGCACTGGCCTAGACCCCGAGTCTCCCTGTGCGCCAGAGCAAAAGGCAAAGCCTTTCCTACCCCAGGAGATGGTAATAGACATAGAGTGCCATGCTAAGACATGCACGCTGCTGCAGGGTTGGGACTGTGTCTGCTTAGTTCGGCATAGCAAGGTGAACCCCGGGCGTGATCTTGAAGCCCGGGAAAGCAAGTCCCAAGAGGCACCAGCTCTCCCGCCTCTCTTCTTCCCTGCCGCGACAGAGTGAACACCCAAAGTTTTTCTGAGGAAACAGCAGCGAAGTGCGGTTCGTGCCAAGCTGAAAACCTCTGCGAAAGCATAGCAGTCGCGGGGAAATCAGAGTCGGTTCTGTGGGCTGCTTTTGTTGCTTGCCTTAGCCTAGTATTCGCAGCACTATGGGAGCATACGGCATAGAGCGAAATCCTCTTTGCCCTGGGCATCGCCTCTGGGAAAGCATAGCATTCTTTGTGAAACCAGATTCGGGTCTGAGGGATTCTCCTGTTGCCTGAGCTGGCCTCCTTAGAACGGTGTAATAAACCCGCATGGAACGAAATCTTCTTTGCCTGTGCATCTCTCTGCCTGAGAGAGAAGCGAGCTTGCGCCTGTGGAAAGAGCCTTAAGGAAAGGGACTTGTCTTTCACGGTGCTCCCCAGGAGCAAGTTGCCCTGTGAGAAGAGCAGGAGCCGTTGGCCTTCTGGTCTGGAAAAGGTTGCTAAGCAGGAGAGCCTTCCCAGGCAGGCACAGCGGCCAGTGACAATACAAGTGTCACTAGCTCCCTGTGCAGAGAAGGAAGTCTGGCCAGCTAAGGAGACAGGAGGGGATGAGGTGGGCAGGGCGCGTGGTCCTCTCTTAGAAAGGAGTCTGGGCAGAGTGCATGCCTGTCCTGAGCCTCTGGGCTTAAGGAGACAGCAGCTCCTTGGCCACCTGTCCCTGGGGCAGACATGCACTAGCCACCAGGCGCCTACCCTGAACTCGCAGAAACAGCTCCCTGAAATAACGGGGAGTCAGATGCCGTCTTCCTCCAGGATGTGGAAGCTTGGAGGAGGCACGGGGTTTCAGGGGAAGGAGTGGGGACAGTCCCCCAAAGCTACCTATTAAGTGCACGGGCGGTGGGCTGGGATCCTGTCACCTTTCCTTTCCTGTGGGGAAAGCACTGGCCAAGTCCGCGAGTCCGCCTGAGCGCCAGAGTAAAGGGCCAAGCGATGCCTACACTGGGAGATGGTGGTGTGCATAGAGTGCCATCCAAGGCTACGCGCGCTATAGCAGCATCGTGGCTGTGTCTGCTTAGTTCGGCCTGGCAGGGTGATCCCAGGACGCGAACATGGATCCCTGGAAAGCAAGGACCAAGAGGCACCAGCTCTCCTGCAGCTCTTCTTCCCTGAGGCAACTGAAGGCTTGCTGAGGAAGCAGCAGCGAAGTGCTGTTCGCTCCAAGCCAAAGCCTCTGCGAAAGCACAGCATTCGCTGAGAAATGTTCTGTGGGCTGCTGCTGCTTGCCTGAGCCCAGTATCACGGTGGGAGAAACCCGCATACAGCGAAAGCCTCATTGCCTGGGCATCTCCCTGTGAAAGCACTGCGTTCCTTGGGAAATCAGAGTTGGGTTTGGGGATGCTGCTACTGCTTGCCTGAGCTAGACTCCGGAGCTCGGTGGAAGATACTCACATGGAGCGAAATACCCTTTGCCCTAGCATACCCTCTGCCTGAGAGAGAAGCCAAGAGTGGGGAAGGCTCAGCACGCCGCCCCCGGAGAAGAGAAGGAGCCGTTGGCCTTGGGGTCAGGAAACGCTCGGGAAGCAGGATAACCTGCCGTGGCATTAACAGCAGGCCGGTGGCAAGACAAGTGTCACCTGCTCCATGTGCGGAGCGATGGAACCCCGGCTGCTAAGGAGACATGAGGGGACGACTAGGGCATAGGAGCGTGAACCACTCTGAGGAAGGAGTCTGGGCAGAAGGCAGGCCTGTCCTGTGCCTCTGGTCGCAAGGGGAGATCATCTCCTTGGCCACCTGTCCCAAGGGCAGACTTGGGCTTGCCACCAGGTGCTATACCCGGAACGCGCAGAAACAAACCCATGGAGAAACGGGCAGTCAGATGCCGTCTTCCACCAAGATGTGGCAGCGATGTGGGTGGCAGTGCGTGTGCCGGGAAAGGAGTGGAGACAGTCCCCCACAGTTCCCTGTCCCAGTGCCCGGGCGTGTGCAGTGATCCTGTCACCTCCTCTCTCCTGTGGTGAAGGCACTGGCCTAGACCCCGAGTCTGCATGTGCGCCAGAGCAAAAGGCAAAGCCTTTCCTACCCCAGGAGATGGTAATAGGCATAGAGTGCCATGCTAAAACATGCACGCTGCTGCAGGGTTGGCACTGTGTCTGCCTAGTTCGGCATAGCAAGGTGAACCCCAGGCGTGATCTTGAAGCCCGGGAAAGCAAGTCCCAAGAGGCACCAGCTCTCCCGCCTCTCTTCTTCCCTGCCGCGACAGAGTGAACACCCAAATTTTTTCTGAGGAAACAGCAGCGAAGTGCGGTTCGTGCCAAGCTGAAAACCTCTGCGAAAGCATAGCAGTCGCGGGGAAATCAGAGTCGGTTCTGTGGGCTGCTTTTGTTGCTTGCCTTAGCCTAGTATTCGCAGCACTATGGGAGCATACGGCATAGAGCAAAATCCTCTTTGCCCTGGGCATCGCCTCTGGGAAAGCATAGCATTCTTTGCGAAACCAGATTCGGGTCTGAGGGATTCTCCTGTTGCCTGAGCTGGTCTCCTCAGCACGGTGTAATAAACCCGCATGGAACGAAATCTTCTTTGCCTGTGCATCTCTCTGCCTGAGAGAGAAGCGAGCTTGCGCCTGTGGAAAGAGCCTTAAGGAAAGGGACTTGTCTTTCACGGTGCTCCCCAGGAGCAAGCTGCCCAGTGAGAAGAGCAGGAGCCGTTGGCCTTCTGGTCTGGAAAAGGTTGCTAAGCAGGAGAGCCTTCCAAGGCAGGCACAGCGGCCAGTGACAATACAAGTGTCACTAGCTCCCTGTGCAGAGAAGGAAGTCTGGCCAGCTAAGGAGACAGGAGGGGATGAGGTGGGCAGGGCGCGTGGTCCTCTCTTAGAAAGGAGTCTGGGCAGAGAGCATGCCTGTCCTGAGCCTCTGGGCTTAAGGAGACATCAGCTCCTTGGCCACCTGTCCCTGGGGCAGACGCACTAGCCACCAGGCGCCTACCCTGAACTCGCAGAAACAGCTCCCTGAAATAACGCGAAGTCAGATGCCGTCTTCCTCCAGGATGTGGAAGCTTGGAGGAGGCACGGTGTTTCAGGGGAAGGAGTGGGGACTGTCCCCCAAAGCTCCCTATTAAGTGCACGGGCGGTGGGCTGGGATCCTGTCACCTTTCCTTTCCTGTGAGGAAAGCACTGGCCTAGTCCGCGAGTCCGCCGGAGCGCCAGAGTAAAGGGCCAAGCGATGCCTACACTGGGAGATGGTGGTGTGCATAGAGTGCCATCCAAGGCTACGCGCGCTATAGCAGCATCGTGGCTGTGTCTGCTTAGTTCGGCCTGGCAGGGTGATCCCAGGACGTGAACATGGATCCCTGGAAAGCAAGGACCAAGAGGCACCAGCTCTCCCGCAGCTCTTCTTCCCTGAGGCAACTGAAGTCTTGCTGAGGAAGCAGCAGCGAAGTGCTGTTCGCTCCAAGCCAAAGCCTCTGCGAAAGCACAGCATTCGCTGAGAAATGTTCTGTGGGCTGCTGCTGCTTGCCTGAGTCCAGTATCACCTTGGGAGAAACCCGCATACAGCGAAAGCCTCATTGCCTGGGCATCTCCCTGTGAAAGCACTGCGTTCCTTGGTAAATCAGAGTTGGGTTTGGGGATGCTGCTACTGCTTGCCTGAGCTAGACTCCGGAGCTCGGTGGAAGATACTCACATGGAGCGAAATACCCTTTGCCCTAGCATACCCTATGCCTGAGAGAGAAGCCAAGAGTGGGGAAGGCTCAGCACGCCGCCCCCGGAGAAGAGAAGGAACCGTTGGCCTTGGGGTCAGGAAACGCTCGGGAAGCAGGATAACCTGCAGTGGCATTAACAGCAGGCCGGTGGCAAGACAAGTGTCACCTGCTCCATGTGCAGAGCAATGGAACCCCGGCTGCTAAGGAGACATGAGGGGACGACTAGGGCAGAGGAGCGTGAACCACTCTGAGGAAGGAGTCTGGGCAGAAGGCAGGCCTGTCCTGTGCCTCTGGTCGCAAGGGGAGATCATCTCCTTGGCCACCTGTTTCAAGGGCAGACTTGGGCTTGCCACCAGGTGGTATACCCGGAACGCGCAGAAACAAACCCATGGAGAAACGGGCAGTCAGATGCCGTCTTCCACCAAGATGTGGCAGCGATGTGGGTGGCAGTGCGTGTGCCGGGAAAGGAGTGGAGACAGTCCCCCACAGTTCCCTGTCCCAGTGCCCGGGCGTGTGCAGTGATCCTGTCACCTCCTCTCTCCTGTGGTGAAGGCACTGGCCTAGACCCCGAGTCTGCCTGTGCGCCAGAGCAAAAGGCAAAGCCTTTCCTACCCCAGGAGATGGTAATAGGCATAGAGTGCCATGCTAAGACATGCACGCTGCTGCAGGGTTGGGACTGTGTCTGCTTAGTTCGGCATAGCAAGGTGAACCCCGGGCGTGATCTTGAAGCCCGGGAAAGCAAGTCCCAAGAGGCACCAGCTCTCCCGCCTCTCTTCTTCCCTGCCGCGACAGAGTGAACACCCAAAGTTTTTCTGAGGAAACAGCAGCGAAGTGCGGTTCGTGCCAAGCTGAAAACCTCTGCGAAAGCATAGCAGTCGCGGGGAAATCAGAGTCGGTTCTGTGGGCTGCTTTTGTTGCTTGCCTTAGCCTAGTATTCGCAGCACTATGGGAGCATACGGCATAGAGCGAAATCCTCTTTGCCCTGGGCATCGCCTCTGGGAAAGCATAGCATTCTTTGTGAAACCAGATTCGGGTCTGAGGGATTCTCCTGTTGCCTGAGCTGGCCTCCTCAGAACGGTGTAATAAACCCGCATGGAACGAAATCTTCTTTGCCTGTGCATCTCTCTGCCTGAGAGAGAAGCGAGCTTGCGCCTGTGGAAAGAGCCTTAAGGAAAGGGACTTGTCTTTCACGGTGCTCCCCAGGAGCAAGCTGCCCAGTGAGAAGAGCAGGAGCCGTTGGCCTTCTGGTCTGGAAAAGGTTGCTAAGCAGGAGAGCCTTCCCAGGCAGGCACAGCGGCCAGTGACAATACAAGTGTCACTAGCTCCCTGTGCAGAGAAGGAAGTCTGGCCAGCTAAGGAGACAGGAGGGGATGAGGTGGGCAGGGCGCGTGGTCCTCTCTTAGAAAGGAGTCTGGGCAGAGAGCATGCCTGTCCTGAGCCTCTGGGCTTAAGGAGACAGCAGCTCCTTGGCCACCTGTCCCTGGGGCAGACATGCACTAGCCACCAGGCGCCTACCCTGAACTCGCAGAAACAGCTCCCTGAAATAACGGGGAGTCAGATGCCGTCTTCCTCCAGGATGTGGAAGCTTGGAGGAGGCACGGGGTTTCAGGGGAAGGAGTGGGGACTGTCCCCCAAAGCTACCTATTAAGTGCACGGGCGGTGGACTGGGATCCTGTCACCTTTCCTTTCCTGTGGGGAAAGCACTGGCCAAGTCCGCGAGTCCGCCTGAGCGCCAGAGTAAAGGGCCAAGCGATGCCTACACTGGGAGATGGTGGTGTGCATAGAGTGCCATCCAAGGCTACGCGCGCTATAGCAGCATCGTGGCTGTGTCTGCTTAGTTCGGCCTGGCACGGTGATCCCAGGACGCGAACATGGATATCTGGAAAGCAAGGACGTAGAGGCACCAGCTCTCCTGCAGCTCTTCTTCCCTGAGGCAACTGAAGGCTTGCTGAGGAAGCAGCAGCGAAGTGCTGTTCGCTCCAAGCCAAAGCCTCTGCGAAAGCACAGCATTCGCTGAGAAATATTCTGTGGGCTGCTGCTGCTTGCCTGAGCCCAGTCTCACGGTGGGAGAAACCCGCATACAGCGAAAGCCTCATTGCCTGGGCATCTCCCTGTGAAAGCACTGCGTTCCTTGGGAAATCAGAGTTGGGTTTGGGGATGCTGCTACTGCTTGCCTGAGCTAGACTCCGGAGCTCGGTGGAAGATACTCGCATGGAGCGAAATACCCTTTGCCCTAGCATACCCTCTGCCTGAGAGAGAAGCCAAGAGTGGGGAAGGCTCAGCACGCTGCCCCCGGAGAAGAGAAAGAGCCGTTGGCCTTGGGGTCAGGAAACGCTCGGGAAGCAGGATAACCTGCCGTGGCATTAACAGCAGGCCGGTGGCAAGACAAGTGTCACCTGCTCCATGTGCGGAGCGATGGAACCCCGGCTGCTAAGGAGACATGAGGGGACGACTAGGGCAGAGGAGCGTGAACCACTCTGAGGAAGGAGTCTGGGCAGAAGGCAGGCCTGTCCTGTGCCTCTGGTCGCAAGGGGAGATCATCTCCTTGGCCACCTGTCCCAAGGGCAGACTTGGGCTTGCCACCAGGTGGTATACCCGGAACGCGCAGAAACAAACCCATGGAGAAACGGGCAGTCAGATGCCGTCTTCCACCAAGATGTGGCAGCGATGTGGGTGGCAGTGCGTGTGCCGGGAAAGGAGTGGAGACAGTCCCCCACAGTTCCCTGTCCCAGTGCCCGGGCGTGTGCAGTGATCCTGTCACCTCCTCTCTCCTGTGGTGAAGGCACTGGCCTAGACCCCGAGTCTGCCTGTGCGCCAGAGCAAAAGGCAAAGCCTTTCCTACCCCAGGAGATGGTAATAGGCATAGAGTGCCATGCTAAGACATGCACGCTGCTGCAGGGTTGGGACTGTGTCTGCTTAGTTCGGCATAGCAAGGTGAACCCCGGGCGTGATCTTGAAGCCCGGGAAAGCAAGTCCCAAGAGGCACCAGCTCTCCCGCCTCTCTTCTTCCCTGCCGCGACAGAGTGAACACCCAAAGTTTTTCTGAGGAAACAGCAGCGAAGTGCGGTTCGTGCCAAGCTGAAAACCTCTGCGAAAGCATAGCAGTCGCGGGGAAATCAGAGTCGGTTCTGTGGGCTGCTTTTGTTGCTTGCCTTAGCCTAGTATTCGCAGCACTATGGGAGCATACGGCATAGAGCGAAATCCTCTTTGCCCTGGGCATCGCCTCTGGGAAAGCATAGCATTCTTTGCGAAACCAGATTCGGGTCTGAGGGATTCTCCTGTTGCCTGAGCTGGTCTCCTCAGCACGGTGTAATAAACCCGCATGGAACGAAATCTTCTTTGCCTGTGCATCTCTCTGCCTGAGAGAGAAGCGAGCTTGCGCCTGTGGAAAGAGCCTTAAGGAAAGGGACTTGTCTTTCACGGTGCTCCCCAGGAGCAAGCTGCCCAGTGAGAAGAGCAGGAGCCGTTGGCCTTCTGGTCTGGAAAAGGTTGCTAAGCAGGAGAGCCTTCCCAGGCAGGCACAGCGGCCAGTGACAATACAAGTGTCACTAGCTCCCTGTGCAGAGAAGGAAGTCTGGCCAGCTAAGGAGACAGGAGGGGATGAGGTGGGCAGGGCGCGTGGTCCTCTCTTAGAAAGGAGTCTGGGCAGAGAGCATGCCTGTCCTGAGCCTCTGGGCTTAAGGAGACAGCAGCTCCTTGGCCACCTGTCCCTGGGGCAGACGCACTAGCCACCAGGCGCCTACCCTGAACTCGCAGAAACAGCTCCCTGAAATAACGGGAAGTCAGATGCCGTCTTCCTCCAGGATGTGGAAGCTTGGAGGAGGCACGGGGTTTCAGGGGAAGGAGTGGGGACTGTCCCCCAAAGCTCCCTATTAAGTGCACGGGCGGTGGGCTGGGATCCTGTCACCTTTCCTTTCCTGTGAGGAAAGCACTGGCCTAGTCCGCGAGTCCGCCGGAGCGCCAGAGTAAAGGGCCAAGCGATGCCTACACTGGGAGATGGTGGTGTGCATAGAGTGCCATCCAAGGCTACGCGCGCTATAGCAGCATCGTGGCTGTGTCTGCTTAGTTCGGCCTGGCAGGGTGATCCCAGGACGCGAACATGGATCCCTGGAAAGCAAGGACCAAGAGGCACCAGCTCTCCCGCAGCTCTTCTTCCCTGAGGCAACTGAAGTCTTGCTGAGGAAGCAGCAGCGAAGTGCTGTTCGCTCCAAGCCAAAGCCTCTGCGAAAGCACAGCATTCGCTGAGAAATGTTCTGTGGGCTGCTGCTGCTTGCCTGAGTCCAGTATCACCTTGGGAGAAACCCGCATACAGCGAAAGCCTCATTGCCTGGGCATCTCCCTGTGAAAGCACTGCGTTCCTTGGTAAATCAGAGTTGGGTTTGGGGATGCTGCTACTGCTTGCCTGAGCTAGACTCCGGAGCTCGGTGGAAGATACTCACATGGAGCGAAATACCCTTTGCCCTAGCATACCCTCTGCCTGAGAGAGAAGCCAAGAGTGGGGAAGGCTCAGCACGCCGCCCCCGGAGAAGAGAAGGAACCGTTGGCCTTGGGGTCAGGAAACGCTCGGGAAGCAGGATAACCTGCAGTGGCATTAACAGCAGGCCGGTGGCAAGACAAGTGTCACCTGCTCCATGTGCAGAGCAATGGAACCCCGGCTGCTAAGGAGACATGAGGGGACGACTAGGGCAGAGGAGCGTGAACCACTCTGAGGAAGGAGTCTGGGCAGAAGGCAGGCCTGTCCTGTGCCTCTGTTCGCAAGGGGAGATCATCTCCTTGGCCACCTGTTTCAAGGGCAGACTTGGGCTTGCCACCAGGTGGTATACCCGGAACGCGCAGAAACAAACCCATGGAGAAACGGGCAGTCAGATGCCGTCTTCCACCAAGATGTGGCAGCGATGTGGGTGGCAGTGCGTGTGCCGGGAAAGGAGTGGAGACAGTCCCCCACAGTTCCCTGTCCCAGTGCCCGGGCGTGTGCAGTGATCCTGTCACCTCCTCTCTCCTGTGGTGAAGGCACTGGCCTAGACCCCGAGTCTGCCTGTGCGCCAGAGCAAAAGGCAAAGCCTTTCCTACCCCAGGAGATGGTAATAGGCATAGAGTGCCATGCTAAGACATGCACGCTGCTGCAGGGTTGGGACTGTGTCTGCTTAGTTCGGCATAGCAAGGTGAACCCCGGGCGTGATCTTGAAGCCCGGGAAAGCAAGTCCCAAGAGGCACCAGCTCTCCCGCCTCTCTTCTTCCCTGCCGCGACAGAGTGAACACCCAAAGTTTTTCTGAGGAAACAGCAGCGAAGTGCGGTTCGTGCCAAGCTGAAAACCTCTGCGAAAGCATAGCAGTCGCGGGGAAATCAGAGTCGGTTCTGTGGGCGGCTTTTGTTGCTTGCCTTAGCCTAGTATTCGCAGCACTATGGGAGCATACGGCATAGAGCGAAATCCTCTTTGCCCTGGGCATCGCCTCTGGGAAAGCATAGCATTCTTTGTGAAACCAGATTCGGGTCTGAGGGATTCTCCTGTTGCCTGAGCTGGCCTCCTCAGTACGGTGTAATAAACCCGCATGGAACGAAATCTTCTTTGCCTGTGCATCTCTCTGCCTGAGAGAGAAGCGAGCTTGCGCCTGTGGAAAGAGCCTTAAGGAAAGGGACTTGTCTTTCACGGTGCTCCCCAGGAGCAAGCTGCCCAGTGAGAAGAGCAGGAGCCGTTGGCCTTCTGGTCTGGAAAAGGTTGCTAAGCAGGAGAGCCTTCCCAGGCAGGCACAGCGGCCAGTGACAATACAAGTGTCACTAGCTCCCTGTGCAGAGAAGGAAGTCTGGCCAGCTAAGGAGACAGGAGGGGATGAGGTGGGCAGGGCGCGTGGTCCTCTCTTAGAAAGGAGTCTGGGCAGAGAGCATGCCTGTCCTGAGCCTCTGGGCTTAAGGAGACAGCAGCTCCTTGGCCACCTGTCCCTGGGGCAGACATGCACTAGCCACCAGGCGCCTACCCTGAACTCGCAGAAACAGCTCCCTGAAATAACGGGGAGTCAGATGCCGTCTTCCTCCAGGATGTGGAAGCTTGGAGGAGCACGGGGTTTCAGGGGAAGGAGTGGGGACTGTCCCCCAAAGCTACCTATTTAGTGCACGGGCGGTGGACTGGGATCCTGTCACCTTTCCTTTCCTGTGGGGAAAGCACTGGCCAAGTCCGCGAGTCCGCCTGAGCGCCAGAGTAAAGGGCCAAGCGATGCCTACACTGGGAGATGGTGGTGTGCATAGAGTGCCATCCAAGGCTACGCGCGCTATAGCAGCATCGTGGCTGTGTCTGCTTAGTTCGGCCTGGCAGGGTGATCCCAGGACGCGAACATGGATATCTGGAAAGCAAGGACGTAGAGGCACCAGCTCTCCTGCAGCTCTTCTTCCCTGAGGCAACTGAAGGCTTGCTGAGGAAGCAGCAGCGAAGTGCTGTTCGCTCCAAGCCAAAGCCTCTGCGAAAGCACAGCATTCGCTGAGAAATATTCTGTGGGCTGCTGCTGCTTGCCTGAGCCCAGTCTCACGGTGGGAGAAACCCGCATACAGCAAAAGCCTCATTGCCTGGGCATCTCCCTGTGAAAGCACTGCGTTCCTTGGGAAATCAGAGTTGGGTTTGGGGATGCTGCTACTGCTTGCCTGAGCTAGACTCCGGAGCTCGGTGGAAGATACTCGCATGGAGCGAAATACCCTTTGCCCTAGCATACCCTCTGCCTGAGAGAGAAGCCAAGAGTGGGGAAGGCTCAGCACGCTGCCCCCGGAGAAGAGAAAGAGCCGTTGGCCTTGGGGTCAGGAAACGCTCGGGAAGCAGGATAACCTGCCGTGGCATTAACAGCAGGCCGGTGGCAAGACAAGTGTCACCTGCTCCATGTGCGGAGCGATGGAACCCCGGCTGCTAAGGAGACATGAGGGGACGACTAGGGCAGAGGAGCGTGAACCACTCTGAGGAAGGAGTCTGGGCAGAAGGCAGGCCTGTCCGGTGCCTCTGGTCGCAAGGGGAGATCATCTCCTTGGCCACCTGTCCCAAGGGCAGACTTGGGCTTGCCACCAGGTGCTATACCCGGAACGCGCAGAAACAAACCCATGGAGAAACGGGCAGTCAGATGCCGTCTTCCACCAAGATGTGGCAGCGATGTGGGTGGCAGTGCGTGTGCCGGGAAAGGAGTGGAGACAGTCCCCCACAGTTCCCTGTCCCAGTGCCCGGGCGTGTGCAGTGATCCTGTCACCTCCTCTCTCCTGTGGTGAAGGCACTGGCCTAGACCCCGAGTCTGCCTGTGCGCCAGAGCAAAAGGCAAAGCCTTTCCTACCCCAGGAGATGGTAATAGGCATAGAGTGCCATGCTAAGACATGCACGCTGCTGCAGGGTTGGGACTGTGTCTGCTTAGTTCGGCATAGCAAGGTGAACCCCGGGCGTGATCTTGAAGCCCGGGAAAGCAAGTCCCAAGAGGCACCAGCTCTCCCGCCTCTCTTCTTCCCTGCCGCGACAGAGTGAACACCCAAAGCCTTTCTGAGGAAACAGCAGCGAAGTGTGGTTCTTGCCAAGCTGAAAACCTCTGCGAAAGCATAGCAGTCGCGGGGAAATCAGAGTCGGTTCTGTGGGCTGCTTTTGTTGCTTGCCTTAGCCTAGTATTCGCAGCACTATGGGAGCATACGGCATAGAGCGAAATCCTCTTTGCCCTGGGCATCGCCACTGGGAAAGCATAGCATTCTTTGCGAAACCAGATTCGGGTCTGAGGGATTCTCCTGTTGCCTGAGCTGGTCTCCTCAGCACGGTGTAATAAACCCGCATGGAACGAAATCTTCTTTGCCTGTGCATCTCTCTGCCTGAGAGAGAAGCGAGCTTGCGCCTGTGGAAAGGGCCTTAAGGAAAGGGACTTGTCTTTCACGGTGCTCCCCAGGAGCATGTCTGTGAAAGGTGCAGCAAGCTGCCCAGTGAGAAGAGCAGGAGCCTTTGGGCTTCTGGTCTGGAAAAGGTTGCTAAGCAGGAGAGCCTTCCCAGGCAGGCACAGCGGCCAGTGACAATACAAGTGTCACTAGCTCCCTGTGCAGAGAAGGAAGTCTGGCCAGCTAAGGAGACAGGAGGGGATGAGGTGGGAGGGCGCGTGGTCCTCTCTTAGAAAGGATTCTGGGCAGAGAGCATGCCTGTCCTGAGCCTCTGGGCTTAAGGAGACAGCAGCTCCTTGGCCACCTGTCCCTGGGGCAGACATGCACTAGCCACCAGGCGCCTACCCTGAACTCGCAGATACAGCTCCCTGAAATAACAGGGATTCAGATGCCGTCTTCCTCCAGGATGTGGAAGCTTGGAGGAGGCACGGGGTTTCAGGGGAAGGAGTGGGAACAGTCCACCAAGGCTCCCTATTAAGTGCACGGGCGGTGTGCTGGGATCCTGTCACCTTTCCTTTCCTGTGGGGAAAGCACTGACCTAGTCCGCGAGTCCGTCTGAGCGCCAGAGTAAAGGGCCAAGCGATGCCTACACTGGGAGATGGTGGTGTGCATAGAGTGCCATCCAAGGCTACGCGCCCTATAGCAGCATCGTGGCTGTGTCTGCTTAGTTCGGCCTGGCAGGGTGATCCCAGGACGCGAACATGGATCCCTGGAAAGCAAGGACCAAGAGGCACCAGCTCTCCCGCAGCTCTTCTTCCCTGAGGCAACTGAAGGCTTGCTGAGGAAGCAGCAGCGAAGTGCTGTTCGCTCCAAGCCAAAGCCTCTGCAAAAGCACAGCATTCGCTGAGAAATGTTCTGTGGGCTGCTGCTGCTTGCCTGAGACCAGTCTCACGTTGGGAGAAACCCGCATACAGCGAAAGCCTCATTGCCTGGGCATCTCCCTGTGAAAGCACTGCGTTCCTTGGGAAATCGGAGTTGGGTTTGGGGATGCTGCTACTGCTTGCCTGAGCTAGACTCCGGAGCTCGATGGAAGATACTCGCATGGAGCGAAATACCCTTCGCCCTAGCATACACTATGCCTGAGAGAGAAGCCAAGAGTGGGGCAGGCTCAGCACGCCGCCCCCGGAGAAGAGAAGGAACCGTTGGCCTTGGTGTCAGGAAACGTTCGGGAAGCAGGATAACCTGCCGTGGCATTAACAGCAGGCCGGTGGCAAGACAAGTGTCACCTGCTCCATGTGCGAAGCGATGGAACCCGGGCTGCTAAGGAGACATGAGGAGACGACTAGGGCAGAGGAGCGTGAACCACTCTGAGGAAGGAGTCTGGGCAGAAGGCAGGCCTGTCCTGTGCCTCTGGTCGCAAGGGGAGATCATCTCCTTGGCCACCTGTCCCAAGGGCAGACTTGGGCTTGCCACCAGGTGCTATACCCGGAACGCGCAGAAACAAACCCATGGAGAAACGGGCAGTCAGATGCCGTCTTCCACCAAGATGTGGCAGCGATGTGGGTGGCAGTGCGTGTGCCGGGAAAGGAGTGGAAACAGTCCCCCACAGTTCTTTGTCCCAGTGCCCGGGCGTGTGCAGTGATCCTCTCACCTCCTCTCTCCTGTGGTGAAGGCACTGGCCTAGACCCCGAGTCTGCCTGTGCGCCAGAGCAAAAGGCAAAGCCTTTCCTACCCCAGGAGATGGTAATAGGCATAGAGTGCCATGCTAAGACATGCACGCTGCTGCAGGGTTGGGACTGTGTCTGCTTAGTTCGGCATAGCAAGGTGAACCCCGGGCGTGATCTTGAAGCCCGGGAAAGCAAGTCCCAAGAGGCACCAGCTCTCCCGCCTCTCTTCTTCCCTGCCGCGACAGAGTGAACACCCAAAGCCTTTCTGAGGAAACAGCAGCGAAGTGTGGTTCGTGCCAAGCTGAAAACCTCTGCGAAAGCATAGCAGTCGCGGGGAAATCAGAGTCGGTTCTGTGGGCTGCTTTTGTTGCTTGCCTTAGCCTAGTATTCGCAGCACTATGGGAGCATACGGCATAGAGCGAAATCCTCTTTGCCCTGGGCATCGCCTCTGGGAAAGCATAGCATTCTTTGTGAAACCAGATTCGGGTCTGAGGGATTCTCCTGTTGCCTGAGCTGGTCTCCTCAGCACGGTGTAATAAACCCGCATGGAACGAAATCTTCTTTGCCTGTGCATCTCTCTGCCTGAGAGAGAAGCGAGCTTGCGCCTGTGGAAAGAGCTTTAAGGAAAGGGACTTGTCTTTCACGGTGCTCCCCAGGAGCAAGCTGCCCAGTGAGAAGAGCAGGAGCCGTTGGCCTTCTGGTCTGGAAAAGGTTGCTAAGCAGGAGAGCCTTCCCAGGCAGGCACAGCGGCCAGTGACAATACAAGTGTCACTAGCTCCCTGTGCAGAGAAGGAAGTCTGGCCAGCTAAGGAGACAGGAGGGGATGAGGTGGGCAGGGCGCGTGGTCCTCTCTTAGAAAGGAGTCTGGGCAGAGAGCATGCCTGTCCTGAGCTTCTGGGCTTAAGGAGACAGCAGCTCCTTGGCCACCTGTCCCTGGGGCAGACATGCACTAGCCACCAGGCGCCTACCCTGAACTCGCAGAACAGCTCCCTGAAATAACGGGGAGTTAGATGCCGTCTTCCTCCAGGATGTGGAAGCTTGGAGGAGGCACGTGGTTTCAGGGGAAGGAGTGGGGACAGTCCCCCAAGGCTCCCTATAAAGTGCACGGGCGGTGGGCTGGGATCCTGTCACCTTTCCTTTCCTGTGGGGAAAGCACTGGCCTAGTCCGCGAGTCCGCCTGAGCGCCAGAGTAAAGGGCCAAGCGATGCCTACACTGGGAGATGGTGGTGTGCATAGACTGCCATCCAAGGCTACGCGCGCTATAGCAGCATCGTGGCTGTGTCTGCTTAGTTCGGCCTGGCAGGGTGATCCCAGGACGCGAACATGGATCCCTGGAAAGCAAGGACCAAGAGGCACCAGCTCTCCCGCAGCTCTTCTTCCCTGAGGCAACTGAAGGCTTGCTGAGGAAGCAGCAGCGAAGTGCTGTTCGCTCCAAGCCAAAGCCTCTGCGAAAGCACAGCATTCGCTGAGAAATGTTCTGTGGGCTGCTGCTGCTTGCCTGAGCCCAGGCTCACGGTGGGAGAAACCCGCATACAGCGAAAGCCTCATTGCCTGGGCATCTCCCTGTGAAAGCACTGCGTTCCTTGGGAAATCAGAGTTGGGTTTGGGGATGCTGCTACTGCTTGCCTGAGCTAGACTCCGGAGCTCGGTGGAAGATACTCGCATGGAGCGAAATACCCTTTGCCCTAGCATACCCTCTGCCTGAGAGAGAAGCCAAGAGTCGGGAAGGCTCAGCACGCCGCCCCCGGAGAAAAGAAGGAGCCGTTGGCCTTGGGGTCAGGAAACGCTCGGGAAGCAGGATAACCTGCCGTGGCATTAACAGCAGGCCGGTGGCAAGACAAGTGTCACCTGCTCCATGTGCAGAGCAATGGAACCCCGGCTGCTAAGGAGACATGAGGGGACGACTAGGGCAGAGGAGCGTGAACCACTCTGAGGAAGGAGTCTGGGCAGAAGGCAGGCCTGTCCTGTGCCTCTGGTCGCAAGGGGAGATCATCTCCTTGGCCACCTGTTTCAAGGGCAGACTTGGGCTTGCCACCAGGTGCTATACCCGGAACGCGCAGAAACAAACCCATGGAGAAACGGGCAGTCAGATGCCGTCTTCCACCAAGATGTGGCAGCGATGTGGGTGGCAGTGCGTGTGCCGGGAAAGGAGTGGAGACAGTCCCCCACAGTTCCCTGTCCCAGTGCCCGGGCGTGTGCAGTGATCCTGTCACCTCCTCTCTCCTGTGGTGAAGGCACTGGCCTAGACCCCGAGTCTGCCTGTGCGCCAGAGCAAAAGGCAAAGCCTTTCCTACCCCAGGAGATGGTAATAGGCATAGAGTGCCATGCTAAGACATGCACGCTGCTGCAGGGTTGGCACTGTGTCTGCCTAGTTCGGCATAGCAAGGTGAACCCCGGGCGTGATCTTGAAGCCCGGGAAAGCAAGTCCCAAGAGGCACCAGCTCTCCCGCCTCTCTTCTTCCCTGCCGCGACAGAGTGAACACCCAAAGCTTTTCTGAGGAAACAGCAGCGAAGTGCGGTTCGTGCCAAGCTGAAAACCTCTGCGAAAGCATAGCAGTCGCGGGGAAATCAGAGTCGGTTCTGTGGGCTGCTTTTGTTGCTTGCCTTAGCCTAGTATTCGCAGCACTATGGGAGCATACGGCATAGAGCGAAATCCTCTTTGCCCTGGGCATCGCCTCTGGGAAAGCATAGCATTCTTTGTGAAACCAGATTCGGGTCTGAGGGATTCTCCTGTTGCCTGAGCTGGTCTCCTCAGCACGGTGTAATAAACCCGCATGGAACGAAATCTTCTTTGCCTGTGCATCTCTCTGCCTGAGAGAGAAGCGAGCTTGCGCCTGTGGAAAGAGCCTTAAGGAAAGGGACTTGTCTTTCACGGTGCTCCCCAGGAGCAAGCTGCCCTGTGAGAAGAGCAGGAGCCGTTGGCCTTCTGGTCTGGAAAAGGTTGCTAAGCAGGAGAGCCTTCCCAGGCAGGCACAGCGGCCAGTGACAATACAAGTGTCACTAGCTCCCTGTGCAGAGAAGGAAGTCTGGCCAGCTAAGGAGACAGGAGGGGATGAGGTGGGCAGGGCGCGTGGTCCTCTCTTAGAAAGGAGTCTGGGCAGAGAGCATGCCTGTCCTGAGCCTCTGGGCTTAAGGAGACAGCAGCTCCTTGGCCACCTGTCCCTGGGGCAGACATGCATTAGCCACCAGGCGCCTACCCTGAACTCGCAGAAACAGCTCCCTGAAATAACGGGAGTCAGATGCCGTCTTCCTCCAGGATGTGGAAGCTTGGAGGAGGCACGGGGTTTCAGGGGAAGGAGTGGGGACAGTCCCCCAAAGTTCCCTATTAAGTGCACGGGCGGTGTGCTGGGATCCTGTCACCTTTCCTTTCCTGTGGGGAAAGCACTGGCCTAGTCCGCGAGTCTGCCTGAGCGCCAGAGTAAAGGGCCAAGCGATGCCTACACTGGGAGATGGTGGTGTGCATAGAGTGCCATCCAAGGCTACGCGCGCTATAGCAGCATCGTGGCTGTGTCTGCTTAGTTCGGCCTGGCAGGGTGATCCCAGGACGCGAACATGGATCCCTGGAAAGCAAGGACCAAGAGGCACCAGCTCTCTTGCAGCTCTTCTTCCCTGAGGCAACTGAAGGCTTGCTGAGGAAGCAGCAGCGAAGTGCTGTTCGCTCCAAGCAAAAGCCTCTGCGAAAGCACAGCATTCGCTGAGAAATGTTCTGTGGGCTGCTGCTGCTTGCCTGAGCCC
This sequence comes from Mustela nivalis, assembly GCF_964662115.1. Taxonomy (NCBI): domain Eukaryota; kingdom Metazoa; phylum Chordata; class Mammalia; order Carnivora; family Mustelidae; genus Mustela; species Mustela nivalis. The sequence goes on along the minus strand of NW_028135711.1, from coordinate 136,187 downwards.
AGTCTCACGGTGGGAGAAACCCGCATACAGCGAAAGCCTCATTGCCTGGGCATCTCCCTGTGAAAGCACTGCGTTCCTTGGGAAATCAGAGTTGGGTTTGGGGATGCTGCTACTGCTTGCCTGAGCTAGACTCCGGAGCTCGGTGGAAGATACTCGCATGGAGCGAAATACCCTTTGCCCTAGCATACCCTCTGCCTGAGAGAGAAGCCAAGAGTGGTGAAGGCTCAGCACGCTGCCCCCGGAGAAGAGAAAGAGCCGTTGGCCTTGGGGTCAGGAAACGCTCGGGAAGCAGGATAACCTGCCGTGGCATTAACAGCAGGCCGCTGGCAAGACAAGTGTCACCTGCTCCATGTGCGGAGCGATGGAACCCCGGCTGCTAAGGAGACATGAGGGGACGACTAGGGCAGAGGAGCGTGAACCACTCGGAGGAAGGAGTCTGGGCAGAAGGCAGGCCTGTCCTGTGCCTCTGGTCGCAAGGGGAGATCATCTCCTTGGCCACATGTCCCAAGGGCAGACTTGGGCTTGCCACCAGGTGCTATACCCGGAACGCGCAGAAACAAACCCATGGAGAAACGGGCAGTCAGATGCCGTCTTCCACCAAGATGTGGCAGCGATGTGGGTGGCAGTGCGTGTGCCGGGAAAGGAGTGGAGACAGTCCCCCACAGTTCCCTGTCCCAGTGCCCGGGCGTGTGCAGTGATCCTGTCACCTCCTCTCTCCTGTGGTGAAGGCACTGGCCTAGACCCCGAGTCTGCCTGTGCGCCAGAGCAAAAGGCAAAGCCTTTCCTACCCCAGGAGATGGTAATAGGCATAGAGTGCCATGCTAAGACATGCACGCTGCTGCAGGGTTGGGACTGTGTCTGCTTAGTTCGGCATAGCAAGTTGAACCCCGGGCGTGATCTTGAAGCCCGGGAAAGCAAGTCCCAAGAGGCACCAGCTCTCCCGCCTCTCTTCTTCCCTGCCGTGACAGAGTGAACACCCAAAGTTTTTCTGAGGAAACAGCAGCGATGTGTGGTTCGTGCCAAGCTGAAAACCTCTGCGAAAGCATAGCAGTCGCGGGGAAATCAGAGTCGGTTCTGTGGGCTGCTTTTGTTGTTTGCCTTAGCCTAGTATTCGCAGCACTATGGGAGCATACGGCATAGAGCGAAATCCTCTTTGCCCTGGGCATCGCCTCTGGGAAAGCATAGCATTCTTTGCGAAACCAGATTCGGGTCTGAGGGATTCTCCTGTTGCCTGAGCTGGTCTCCTCAGCACGGTGTAATAAACCCGCATGGAACGAAATCTTCTTTGCCTGTGCATCTCTCTGCCTGAGAGAGAAGCGAGCTTGCGCCTGTGGAAAGAGCCTTAAGGAAAGGGACTTGTCTTTCACGGTGCTCCCCAGGAGCAAGCTGCCAGTGAGAAGAGCAGGAGCCGTTGGCCTTCTGGTCTGGAAAAGGTTGCTAAGCAGGAGAGCCTTCCCAGGCAGGCACAGCGGCCAGTGACAATACAAGTGTCACTAGCTCCCTGTGCAGAGAAGGAAGTCTGGCCAGCTAAGGAGACAGGAGGGGATGAGGTGGGCAGGGCGCGTGGTCCTCTCTTAGAAAGGAGTCTGGGCAGAGAGCATGCCTGTCCTGAGCCTCTGGGCTTAAGGAGACAGCAGCTCCTTGGCCAACTGTCCCTGGGGCAGACATGCACTAGCCACCAGGCGCCTACCCTGAACTCGCAGAACAGCTCCCTGAAATAACGGGGAGTCAGATGCCGTCTTCCTCCAGGATGTGGAAGCTTGGAGGAGGTACGTGGTTTCAGGGGAAGGAGTGGGGACAGTCCCCCAAGGCTCCCTATAAAGTGCACGGGCGGTGGGCTGGGATCCTGTCACCTTTCCTTTCCTGTGGGGAAAGCACTGGCCTAGTCCGCGAGTCCGCCTGAGCGCCAGAGTAAAGGGCCAAGCGATGCCTACACTGGGAGATGGTGGTGTGCATAGAGTGCCATCCAAGGCTACGCGCGCTATAGCAGCATCGTGGCTGTGTCTGCTTAGTTCGGCCTGGCAGGGTGATCCCAGGACGCGAACATGGATCCCTGGAAAGCAAGGACCAAGAGGCACCAGCTCTCCCGCAGCTCTTCTTCCCTGAGGCAACTGAAGGCTTGCTGAGGAAGCAGCAGCGAAGTGCTGTTCGCTCCAAGCCAAAGCCTCTGCGAAAGCACAGCATTCGCTGAGAAATGTTCTGTGGGCTGCTGCTGCTTGCCTGAGACCAGTCTCACGGTGGGAGAAACCCGCATACAGCGAAAGCCTCATTGCCTGGGCATCTCCCTGTGAAAGCACTGCGTTCCTTGGGAAATCAGAGTTGGGTTTGGGGATGCTGCTACTGCTTGCCTGAGCTAGACTCTGGAGCTCGGTGGAAGATACTCACATGGAGCGAAATACCCTTTGCCCTAGCATACCCTCTGCCTGAGAGAGAAGCCAAGAGTGGGGAAGGCTCAGCACGCCGCCCCGGAGAAGAGAAGGAGCCGTTGGCCTTGGGGTCAGGAAACGCTCGGGAAGCAGGATAACCTGCCGTGGCATTAACAGCAGGCCGGTGGCAAGACAAGTGTCACCTGCTCCATGTGCAGAGCAATGGAACCCCGGCTGCTAAGGAGACATGAGGGGACGACTAGGGCAGAGGAGCGTGAACCACCCTGAGGAAGGAGTCTGGGCAGAAGGCAGGCCTGTCCTGTGCCTCTGGTCGCAAGGGGAGATCATCTCCTTGGCCACCTGTCCCAAGGGCAGACTTGGGCTTGCCACCAGGTGCTATACCCGGAACGCGCAGAAACAAACCCATGGAGAAACGGGCAGTCAGATGCCGTCTTCCACCAAGATGTGGCAGCGATGTGGGTGGCAGTGCGTGTGCCGGGAAAGGAGTGGAGACAGTCCCCCACAGTTCCCTGTCCCAGTGCCCGGGCGTGTGCAGTGATCCTGTCACCTCCTCTCTCCTGTGGTGAAGGCACTGGCCTAGACCCCGAGTCTGCCTGTGCGCCAGAGCAAAAGGCAAAGCCTTTCCTACCCCAGGAGATGGTAATAGGCATAGAGTGCCATGCTAAGACATGCACGCTGCTGCAGGTTTGGCACTGTGTCTGCTTAGTTCGGCATAGCAAGCTGAACCCCGGGCGTGATCTTGAAGCCCGGGAAAGCAAGTCCCAAGAGGCACCAGCTCTCCCGTCTCTCTTCTTCCCTGCCGCGACAGAGTGAACACCCAAAGTTTTTCTGAGGAAACAGCAGCGAAGTGCGGTTCGTGCCAAGCTGAAAACCTCTGCGAAAGCATAGCAGTCGCGGGGAAATCAGAGTCGGTTCTGTGGGCTGCTTTTGTTGCTTGCCTTAGCCTAGTATTCGCAGCACTATGGGAGCATACGGCATAGAGCGAAATCCTCTTTGCCCTGGGCATCGCCTCTGGGAAAGCATAGCATTCTTTGTGAAACCAGATTCGGGTCTGAGGGATTCTCCTGTTGCCTGAGCTGGTCTCCTCAGCACGGTGTAATAAACCCGCATGGAACGAAATCTTCTTTGCCTGTGCATCTCTCTGCCTGAGAGAGAAGCGAGCTTGCGCCTGTGGAAAGAGCCTTAAGGAAAGGGACTTGTCTTTCACGGTGCTCCCCAGGAGCAAGCTGCCCTGTGAGAAGAGCAGGAGCCGTTGGCCTTCTGGTCTGGAAAAGGTTGCTAAGCAGGAGAGCCTTCCCAGGCAGGCACAGCGGCCAGTGACAATACAAGTGTCACTAGCTCCCTGTGCAGAGAAGGAAGTCTGGCCAACTAAGGAGTCAGGAGGGGATGAGGTGGGCAGGGCGCGTGGTCCTCTCTTAGAAAGGAGTCTGGGCAGAGAGCATGCCTGTCCTGAGCCTCTGGGCTTAAGGAGACAGCAGCTCCTTGGCCACCTGTCCCTGGGGCAGACATGCACTAGCCACCAGGCGCCTACCCTGAACTCGCAGAAACAGCTCCCTGAAATAACGGGGAGTCAGATGCCGTTTTCTCCAGGATGTGGAAGCTTGGAGGAGGCACGGGGTTTCAGGGGAAGGAGTGGGGACAGTCCCCCAAAGCTCCCTATTAAGTGCACGGGCGGTGTGCTGGGATCCTGTCACCTTTCCTTTCCTGTGGGGAAAGCACTGGCCTAGTCCGCGAGTCCGCCTGAGCGCCAGAGTAAAGGGCCAAGCGATGCCTACACTGGGAGATGGTGGTGTGCATAGAGTGCCATCCAAGGCTACGCGCGCTATAGCAGCATCGTGGCTGTGTCTTCTTAGTTCGGCCTGGCAGGGTGATCCCAGGACGCGAACATGGATCCCTGGAAAGCAAGGACCAAGAGGCACCAGCTCTCCTGCAGCTCTTCTTCCCTGAGGCAACTGAAGGCTTGCTGAGGAAGCAGCAGCGAAGTGCTGTTCGCTCCAAGCCAAAGCCTCTGCGAAAGCACAGCATTCGCTGAGAAATGTTCTGTGGGCTGCTGCTGCTTGCCTGAGCCCAGTCTCACGGTGGGAGAAACCCGCATACAGCGAAAGCCTCATTGCCTGGGCATCTCCCTGTGAAAGCACTGCGTTCCTTGGGAAATCAGAGTTGGGTTTGGGGATGCTGCTACTGCTTGCCTGAGCTAGACTCCGGAGCTCGGTGGAAGATACTCGCATGGAGCGAAATACCCTTTGCCCTAGCATACCCTCTGCCTGAGAGAGAAGCCAAGAGTGGGGAAGGCTCAGCACGCCGCCCCCGGAGAAGAGAAGGAGCCGTTGGCCTTGGGGTCAGGAAACGCTCGGGAAGCAGGATAACCTGCCGTGGCATTAACCGCAGGCCGGTGGCAAGACACGTGTCACCTTCTCCATGTGCGGAGCGATGGAACCCCGGCTGCTAAGGAGACATGAGGGGACGACTAGGGCAGAGGAGCGTGAACCACTCTGAGGAAGGAGTCTGGGCAGAAGGCAGGCCTGTCCTGTGCCTCTGGTCGCAAGGGGAGATCATCTCCTTGGCCACCTGTCCCAAGGGCAGACTTGGGCTTGCCACCAGGTGCTATACACGGAACGCGCAGAAACAAACCCATGGAGAAACGGGCAGTCAGATGCCGTCTTCCACCAAGATGTGGCAGCGATGTGGGTGGCAGTGCGTGTGCCGGGAAAGGAGTGGAGACAGTCCCCCACAGTTCCCTGTCCCAGTGCCCGGGCGTGTGCAGTGATCCTGTCACCTCCTCTCTCCTGTGGTGAAGGCACTGGCCTAGACCCCGAGTCTGCCTGTGCGCCAGAGCAAAAGGCAAAGCCTTTCCTACCCCAGGAGATGGTAATAGGCATAGAGTGCCATGCTAAGACATGCACGCTGCTGCAGGGTTGGGACTGTGTCTGCTTAGTTCGGCATAGCAAGGTGAACCCCGGGCGTGATCTTGAAGCCCGGGAAAGCAAGTCCCAAGAGGCACCAGCTCTCCCGCCTCTCTTCTTCCCTGCCGCGACAGAGTGAACACCCAAAGTTTTTCTGAGGAAACAGCAGCGAAGTGCGGTTCGTGCCAAGCTGAAAACCTCTGCGAAAGCATAGCAGTCGCGGGGAAATCAGAGTCGGTTCTGTGGGCTGCTTTTGTTGCTTGCCTTAGCCTAGTATTCGCAGCACTATGGGAGCATACGGCATAGAGCGAAATCCTCTTTGCCCTGGGCATCGCCACTGGGAAAGCATAGCATTCTTTGCGGAACCAGATTCGGGTCTGAGGGATTCTCCTGTTGCCTGAGCTGGTCTCCTCAGCACGGTGTAATAAACCCGCATGGAACGAAATCTTCTTTGCCTGTGCATCTCTCTGCTTGAGAGAGAAGCGAGCTTGCGCCTGTGGAAAGAGCCTTAAGGAAAGGGACTTGTCTTTCACAGTGCTCCCCAGAAGCATGTCTGTGAAAGGTGCAGCAAGCTGCCCAGTGAGAAGAGCAGGAGCCGTTGGCCTTCTGGTCTGGAAAAGGTTGCTAAGCAGGAGAGCCTTCCCAGGCAGGCACAGCGGCCAGTGACAATACAAGTGTCACTAGCTCCCTGTGCAGAGAAGGATGTCTGGCCAGCTAAGGAGACAGGAGGGGATGAGGTGGGAGGGCGCGTGGTCCTCTCTTAGAAAGGATTCTGGGCAGAGAGCATGCCTGTCCTGAGCCTCTGGCTTAAGGAGAGAGCAGCTCCTTGGCCACCTGTCCCTGGGGCAGACATGCACTAGCCACCAGGCGCCTACCCTGAACTCGCAGATACAGCTCCCTGAAATAACAGGGAGTCAGATGCCGTCTTCCTCCAGGATGTGGAAGCTTGGAGGAGGCACGGGGTTTCAGGGGAAGGAGTGGGAACAGTCCACCAAGGCTCCCTATTAAGTGCACGGGCGGTGTGCTGGGATCCTGTCACCTTTCCTTTCCTGTGGGGAAAGCACTGACCTAGTCCGCGAGTCCGCCTGAGCGCCAGAGTAAAGGGCCAAGCGATGCCTACACTGGGAGATGGTGGTGTGCATAGAGTGCCATCCAAGGCTACGCGTGCTATAGCAGCATCGTGGCTGTGTCTGCTTAGTTCGGCCTGGCAGGGTGATCCCAGGACGCGAACATGGATCCCTGGAAAGCAAGGACCAAGAGGCACCAGCTCTCCCGCAGCTCTTCTTCCCTGAGGCAACTGAAGGCTTGCTGAGGAAGCAGCAGCGAAGTGCTGTTCGCTCCAAGCCAAAGCCTCTGCGAAAGCACAGCATTCGCTGAGAAATGTTCTGTGGGCTGCTGCTGCTTGCCTGAGACCAGTCTCACGTTGGGAGAAACCCGCATACAGCGAAAGCCTCATTGCCTGGGCATCTCCCTGTGAAAGCACTGCGTTCCTTGGGAAATCGGAGTTGGGTTTGGGGATGCTGCTACTGCTTGCCTGAGCTAGACTCCGGAGCTCGATGGAAGATACTCGCATGGAGCGAAATACACTTCGCCCTAGCATACCCTATGCCTGAGAGAGAAGCCAAGAGTGGGGCAGGCTCAGCACGCCGCCCCCGGAGAAGAGAAGGAGCCGTTGGCCTTGGGGTCAGGAAACGTTCGGGAAGCAGGATAACCTGCCGTGGCATTAACAGCAGGCCGGTGGCAAGACAAGTGTCACCTGCTCCATGTGCGGAGCGATGGAACCCGGGCTGCTAAGGAGACATGAGGGGACGACTAGGGCAGAGGAGCGTGAAACACTCTGAGGAAGGAGTCTGGGCAGAAGGCAGGCCTGTCCTGTGCCTCTGGTCGCAAGGGGAGATCATCTCCTTGGCCACCTGTCCCAAGGGCAGACTTGGGCTTGCCACCAGGTGCTATACCCGGAACGCGCAGAAACAAACCCATGGAGAAACGGGCAGTCAGATGCCGTCTTCCACCAAGATGTGGCAGCGATGTGGGTGGCAGTGCGTGTGCCGGGAAAGGAGTGGAGACAGTCCCCCACAGTTCCCTGTCCCAGTGCCCGGGCGTGTGCAGTGATCCTGTCACCTCCTCTCTCCTGTGGTGAAGGCACTGGCCTAGACCCCGAGTCTGCCTGAGCGCCAGAGCAAAAGCCAAAGCCTTACCTACCCCAGGAGTTGGTAATAGGCATAGAGTGCCATGCTAAGACATGCACGCTGCTGCAGGGTTGGGACTGTGTCTGCTTAGTTCGGCATAGCAAGGTGAACCCCGGGCGTGATCTTGAAGCCCGGGAAAGCAAGTCCCAAGAGGCACCAGCTCTCCCGCCTCTCTTCTTCCCTGCCGCGACAGAGTGAACACCCAAATTTTTTCTGAGGAAACAGCAGCGAAGTGCGGTTCGTGCCAAGCTGAAAACCTCTGCGAAAGCATAGCAGTCGCGGGGAAATCAGAGTCGGTTCTGTGGGCTGCTTTTGTTGCTTGCCTTAGCCTAGTATTCGCAGCAATATGGGAGCATACGGCATAGAGCGAAATCCTCTTTGCCCTGGGCATCGCCTCTGGGAAAGCATAGCATTCTTTGTGAAACCAGATTCGGGTCTGAGGGATTCTCCTGTTGCCTGAGCTGGTCTCCTCAGCACGGTGTAATAAACCCGCATGGAACGAAATCTTCTTTGCCTGTGCATCTCTCTGCCTGAGAGAGAAGCGAGCTTGCGCCTGTGGAAAGAGCCTTAAGGAAAGGGACTTGTCTTTCACGGTGCTCCCCAGGAGCAAGCTGCCAGTGAGAAGAGCAGGAGCCGTTGGCCTTCTGGTCTGGAAAAGGTTGCTAAGCAGGAGAGCCTTCCCAGGCAGGCACAGCGGCCAGTGACAATACAAGTGTCACTAGCTCCCTGTGCAGAGAAGGAAGTCTGGCCAGCTAAGGAGACAGGAGGGGATGAGGTGGGCAGGGCGCGTGGTCCTCTCTTAGAAAGGAGTCTGGGCAGAGAGCATGCCTGTCCTGAGCCTCTGGGCTTAAGGAGACAGCAGCTCCTTGGCCACCTGTCCCTGGGGCAGACATGCACTAGCCACCAGGCGCCTACCCTGAACTCGCAGAAACAGCTCCCTGAAATAACGGGGAGTCAGATGCCGTCTTCCTCCAGGATGTGGAAGCTTGGAGGAGGCACGAGGTTTCAGGGGAAGGAGTGGGGACAGTCCCCCAAAGCTCCCTATTGAGTGCACGGGCGGTGTGCTGGGATCCTGTCACCTTTCCTTTCCTGTGGGGAAAGCACTGGCCTAGTCCGCGAGTCCGCCTGAGCGCCAGAGTAAAGGGCCAAGCGATGCCTACACTGGGAGATGGTGGTGTGCATAGAGTGCCATCCAAGGCTACGCGCGCTATAGCAGCATAGTGGCTGTGTCTGCTTAGTTCGGCCTGGCAGGGTGATCCCAGGACGCGAACATGGATCCCTGGAAAGCAAGGACCAAGAGGCACCAGCTCTCCTGCAGCTCTTCTTCCCTGAGGCAACTGAAGGCTTGCTGAGGAAGCAGCAGCGAAGTGCTGTTCGCTCCAAGCCAAAGCCTCTGCGAAAGCACAGCATTCGCTGAGAAATGTTCTGTGGGCTGCTGCTGCTTGCCTGAGTCCAGTCTCACGGTGGGAGAAAATCGCATACAGCGAAAGCCTCATTGCCTGGGCATCTCCCTGTGAAAGCACTGCGTTCCTTGGGAAATCAGAGTTGGGTTTGGGATGCTGCTACTGCTTGCCTAAGCTAGACTCCGGAGCTCGATGGAAGATACTCGCATGGAGCGAAATACCCTTTGCCCTAGCATACCCTATGCCTGAGAGAGAAGCCAAGAGTGGGGAAGGCTCAGTACGCCGCCCCCGGGGAAGAGAAGGAGCCGTTGGCCTTGGGGTCAGGAAACGTTCGGGAAGCAGGATAACCTGCCGTGGCATTAACAGCAGGCCGGTGGCAAGACAAGTGTCACCTGCTCCATGTGCGGAGCGATGGAACCCGGGCTGCTAAGGAGACATGAGGGGACGACTAGGGCAGAGGAGCGTGAACCACTCTGAGGAAGGAGTCTGGGCAGAAGGCAGGCCTGTCCTGTGCCTCTAGTCGCAAGGGGAGATCATCTCCTTGGCCACCTGTCCCAAGGGCAGACTTGGGCTTGCCACCAGGTGCTATACCCAGAACACACAGAAACAAACCCATGGAGAAACGGGCAGTCAGATGCCGTCTTCCACCAAGATGTGGCAGCGATGTGGGTGGCAGTGCGTGTGCCGGGAAAGGAGTGGAGACAGTCCCCCACAGTTCCCTGTCCCAGTGTCCGGGCGTGTGCAGTGATCCTGTCACCTCCTCTCTCCTGTGGTGAAGGCACTGGCCTAGACCCCGAGTCTGCCTGTGCGCCAGAGCTAAAGGCAAAGCCTTTCCTACCCCAGGAGATGGTAATAGGCATAGAGTGCCATGCTAAGACATGCACGCTGCTGCAGGGTTGGGACTGTGTCTGCTTAGTTCGGCATAGCAAGGTGAACCCCTGGCGTGATCTTGAAGCCCGGGAAAGCAAGTCCCAAGAGGCACCAGCTCTCCCGCCTCTCTTCTTCCCTGCCGCGACAGAGTGAACACCCAAAGCCTTTCTGAGGAAACAGCAGCGAAGTGTGGTTCGTGCCAAGCTGAAAACCTCTGCGAAAGCATAGCAGTCGCGGGGAAATCAGAGTCGGTTCTGTGGGCTGCTTTTGTTGCTTGCCTTAGCCTAGTATTTGCAGCACTATGGGAGCATACGGCATAGAGCGAAATCCTCTTTGCCCTGGGCATCGCCTCTGGAAAAGCATAGCATTCTTTGCGAAACCTGATTCGGGTCTGAGGGATTCACCTGTTGCCTGAGCTTGTCTCCTCCGCACGGTGTAATAAACCCGCATGGATCGAAATCTTCTTTGCCTGTGCATCTCTCTGCCTGAGAGAGAAGCGAGCTTGCGCCTGTGGAAAGAGCCTTAAGGAAAGGGACTTGTCTTTCACGGTGCTCCCCAGGAGCAAGCTGCCCAGTGAGAAGAGCAGGAGCCATTGGCCTTCTGATCTGGAAAAGGTTGCTAAGCAGGAGAGCCTTCCCAGGCAGGCACAGCGGCCAGTGACAATACAAGTGTCACTAGCTCCCTGTGCAGAGAAGGAAGTCTGGCCAGCTAAGGAGACAGGAGGGGATGAGGTGGGCAGGGCGCGTGGTCCTCTCTTAGAAAGGAGTCTGGGAAGAGAGCATGCCTGTCCTGAGCCTCTGGGCTTAGGTGACAGCAGCTCCTTGGCCACCTGTCCCTGGGGCAGACATGCACTAGCCCCCAGGCGCCTACCCTGAACTCGCAGAAACAGCTCCCTGAAATAACGGGGAGTCAGATGCCGTCTTCCTCCAGGATGTGGAAGCTTGAGGAGGCACGGGGTTTCAGGGGAAGGAGTGGGGACTGTCCCCCAAAGCTCCCTATTAAGTGCACGGGCGGTGGACTGGGATCCTGTCACCTTTCCTTTCCTGTGGGGAAAGCACTGGCCAAGTCCGCGAGTCCGCCTGAGCGCCAGAGTAAAGGGCCAAGCGATGCCTACACTGGGAGATGGTGGTGTGCATAGAGTGCCATCCAAGGCTACGCGCGCTATAGCAGCATCGTGGCTGTGTCTGCTTAGTTCGGCCTGGCAGGGTGATCCCAGGACGCGAACATGGATCCCTGGAAAGCAAGGACCAAGAGGCACCAGCTCTCCCGCAGCTCTTCTTCCCTGAGGCAACTGAAGGCTTGCTGAGGAAGCAGCAGCGAAGTGCTGTTCGCTCCAAGCCAAAGCCTCTGCGAAAGCACAGCATTCGCTGAGAAATGTTCTGTGGGCTGCTGCTGCTTGCCTGAGCCCAGTCTCACGGTGGGAGAAACCCGCATACAGCGAAAGCCTCATTGCCTGGGCATCTCCCTGTGAAAGCACTGCGTTCCTTGGGAAATCAGAGTTGGGTTTGGGGATGCTGCTACTGCTTGCCCGAGCTAGACTCCGGAGCTCGGTGGAAGATACTCGCATGGAGCGAAATACCCTTTGCCCTAGCATACCCTCTGCCTGAGAGAGAAGCCAAGAGTGGGGAAGGCTCAGCACGCCGCCCCCGGAGAAGAGAAGGAGCCGTTGGCCTTGGGGTCAGGAAACGCTCGGGAAGCAGGATAACCTGCCGTGGCATTAACAGCAGGCCGGTGGCAAGACAAGTGTCACCTTCTCCATGTGCGGAGCGATGGAACCCCGGCTGCTAAGGAGACATGAGGGGACGACTAGGGCAGAGGAGCGTGAACCACTCTGAGGAAGGAGTCTGGGCAGAAGGCAGGCCTGTCCTGTGCCTCTGGTCGCAAGGGGAGATCATCTCCTTGGCCACCTGTCCCAAGGGCAGACTTGGGCTTGCCACCAGGTGCTATACCCAGAACGCACAGAAACAAACCCATGGAGAAACGGGCAGTCAGATGCCGTCTTCCACCAAGATGTGGCAGCGATGTGGGTGGCAGTGCGTGTGCCGGGAAAGGAGTGGAGACAGTCCCCCACAGTTCCCTGTCCCAGTGCCCGGGCGTGTGCAGTGATCCTGTCACCTCCTCTCTCCTGTGGTGAAGGCACTGGCCTAGACCCCGAGACTGCATGTGCGCCAGAGCAAAAGGCAAAGCCTTTCCTACCCCAGGAGATGGTAATAGGCATAGAGTGCCATGCTAAAACATGCACGCTGCTGCAGGGTTGGCACTGTGTCTGCCTAGTTCGGCATAGCAAGGTGAACCCCAGGCGTGATCTTGAAGCCCGGGAAAGCAAGTCCCAAGAGGCACCAGCTCTCCCGCCTCTCTTCTTCCCTGCCGCGACAGAGTGAACACCCAAAGCCTTTCTGAGGAAACAGCAGCGAAGTGTGGTTCGTGCCAAGCTGAAAACCTCTGCGAAAGCATAGCAGTCGCGGGGAAATCAGAGTCGGTTCTGTGGGCTGCTTTTGTTGCTTGCCTTAGCCTAGTATTTGCAGCACTATGGGAGCATACGGCATAGAGCGAAATCCTCTTTGCCCTGGGCATCGCCTCTGGAAAAGCATAGCATTCTTTGTGAAACCAGATTCGGTTCTGAGGGATTCTCCTGTTGCCTGAGCTGGTCTCCTCAGCACGGTGTAATAAACCCGCATGGAACGAAATCTTCTTTGCCTGTGAATCTCTCTGCCTGAGAGAGAAGCGAGCTTGCGCCTGTGGAAAGAGCCTTAAGGAAAGGGACTTGTCTTTCACGGTGCTCCCGAGGAGCAAGCTGCCCTGTGAGAAGAGCAGGAGCCGTTGGCCTTCTGGTCTGGAAAAGGTTGCTAAGCTGGAGAGCCTTCTCAGGCAGGCACAGCGGCCAGTGACAATACAAGTGTCACTACCTCCCTGTGCAGAGAAGGAAGTCTGGCCAGCTAAGGAGACAGGAGGGGATGAGGTGGGCAGGGCGCGTGGTCCTCTCTTAGAAAGGAGTCTGGGCAGAGAGCATGCCTGTCCTGAGCCTCTGGGCTTAAGGAGACAGCAGCTCCTTGGCCACCTGTCCCTGGGGCAGACATGCACTAGCCACCAGGCGCCTACCCTGAACTCGCAGAAACAGCTCCCTGAAATAACGGGGAGTCAGATGCCGTCTTCCTCCAGGATGTGGAAGCTTGGAGGAGGCACGGGGTTTCAGGAGAAGGAGTGGGGACGGTCCCCCAAAGCTTCCTATTAAGTGCACGGGCGGTGGGCTGGGATCCTGTCACCTTTCCTTTCCTGTGGGGAAAGCACTGGCCTAGTCCGCGAGTCCGCCGGAGCGCCAGAGTAAAGGGCCAAGCGATGCCTACACTGGGAGATGGTGGTGTGCATAGAGTGCCATCCAAGGCTACGCGCGCTATAGCAGCATCGTGGCTGTGTCTGCTTAGTTCGGCCTGGCAGGGTGATCCCAGGACGCGAACATGGATCCCTGGAAAGCAAGGACCAAGAGGCACCAGCTCTCCCGCAGCTCTTCTTCCCTGAGGCAACTGAAGGCTTGCTGAGGAAGCAGCAGCGAAGTGCTGTTCGCTCCAAGCCAAAGCCTCTGCGAAAGCACAGCATTCGCTGAGAAATGTTCTGTGGGCTGCTGCTGCTTGCCTGAGACCAGTCTCACGTTGGGAGAAACCCGCATACAGCGAAATCCTCATTGCCTGGGCATCTCCCTGTGAAAGCACTGCGTTCCTTGGGAAATCGGAGTTGGGTTTGGGGATGCTGCTACTGCTTGCCTGAGCTAGACTCCGGAGCTCGATGGAAGATACTCGCATGGAGCGAAATACCCTTCGCCCTAGCATATCCTATGCCTGAGAGAGAAGCCAAGAGTGGGGCAGGCTCAGCACGCCGCCCCCGGAGAATAGAAGGAGCCGTTGGCCTTGGGGTCAGGAAACGTTCGGGAAGCAGGATAACCTGCCGTGGCATTAACAGCAGGCCGGTGGCAAGACAAGTGTCACCTGCTCCATGTGCGGAGCCATGGAACCCGGGCTGCTAAGGAGACATGAGGGGACGACTAGGGCAGAGGAGCGTGAACCACTCTGAGGAAGGAGTCTGGGCAGAAGGCAGGCCTGTCCTGTGCCTCTAGTCGCAAGGGGAGATCATCTCCTTGGCCACCTGTCCCAAGGGCAGACTTGGGCTTGCCACCAGGTGCTATACCCAGAACACACAGAAACAAACCCATGGAGAAACGGGCAGTCAGATGCCGTCTTCCACCAAGATGTGGCAGCGATGTGGGTGGCAGTGCGTGTGCCGGGAAAGGAGTGGAGACAGTCCCCCACAGTTCCCTGTCCCAGTGCCCGGGCGTGTGCAGTGATCCTGTCACCTCCTCTCTCCTGTGGTGAAGGCACTGGCCTAGACCCCGAGTCTGCCTGTGCGCCAGAGCAAAAGGCAAAGCCTTTCCTACCCCAGGAGATGGTAATAGGCATAGAGTGCCATGCTAAGACATGCACGCTGCTGCAGGGTTGGGACTGTGTCTGCTTAGTTCAGCATAGCAAGGTGAACCCCGGGCGTGATCTTGAAGCCCGGGAAAGCAAGTCCCAAGAGGCACCAGCTCTCCCGCCTCTCTTCTTCCCTGCCGCGACAGAGTGAACACCCAAAGCCTTTCTGAGGAAACAGCAGCGAAGTGTGGTTCGTGCCAAGCTGAAAACCTCTGCGAAAGCATAGCAGTCGCGGGGAAATCAGAGTCGGTTCTGTGGGCTGCTTTTGTTGCTTGCCTTAGCCTAGTATTTGCAGCATTATGGGAGCATACGGCATAGAGCGAAATCCTCTTTGCCCTGGGCATCGCCTCTGGAAAAGCATAGCATTCTTTGCGAAACCTGATTCGGGTCTGAGGGATACACCTGTTGCCTGAGCTGGTCTCCTCCGCACGGTGTAATAAACCCGCATGGAACGAAATCTTCTTTGCCTGTGCATCTCTCTGCCTGAGAGAGAAGCGAGCTTGCGCCTGTGGAAAGAGCCTTAAGGAAAGGGACTTGTCTTTCACGGTGCTCCCCAGGAGCAAGCTGCCCAGTGAGAAGAGCAGGAGCCATTGGCCTTCTGATCTGGAAAAGGTTGCTAAGCAGGAGAGCCTTCCCAGGCAGGCACAGCGGCCAGTGACAATACAAGTGTCACTAGCTCCCTGTGCAGAGAAGGAAGTCTGGCCAGCTAAGGAGACAGGAGGGGATGAGGTGGGCAGGGCGCGTGGTCCTCTCTTAGAAAGGAGTCTGGGCAGAGAGCATGCCTGTCCTGAGCCTCTGGGCTTAGGTGACAGCAGCTCCTTGGCCACCTGTCCCTGGGGCAGACATGCACTAGCCCCCAGGCGCCTACCCTGAACTCGCAGAAACAGCTCCCTGAAATAACGGGGAGTCAGATGCCGTCTTCCTCCAGGATGTGGAAGCTTGGAGGAGGCACGGGGTTTCAGGGGAAGGAGTGGGGACTGTCCCCCAAAGCTCCCTATTAAGTGCACGGGCGGTGGACTGGGATCCATCACCTTTCCTTTCCTGTGGGGAAAGCACTGGCCAAGTCCGCGAGTCCGCCTGAGCGCCAGAGTAAAGGGCCAAGCGATGCCTACACTGGGAGATGGTGGTGTGCATAGAGTGCCATCCAAGGCTACGCGCGCTATAGCAGCATCGTGGCTGTGTCTGCTTAGTTCGGCCTGGCAGGGTGATCCCAGGACGCGAACATGGATCCCTGGAAAGCAAGGACCAAGAGGCACCAGCTCTCCCGCAGCTCTTCTTCCCTGAGGCAACTGAAGGCTTGCTGAGGAAGCAGCAGCGAAGTGCTGTTCGCTCCAAGCCAAAGCCTCTGCGAAAGCACAGCATTCGCTGAGAAATGTTCTGTGGGCTGCTGCTGCTTGCCTGAGCCCAGTCTCACGGTGGGAGAAACCCGCATACAGCGAAAGCCTCATTGCCTGGGCATCTCCCTGTGAAAGCACTGCGTTCCTTGGGAAATCAGAGTTGGGTTTGGGGATGCTGCTACTGCTTGCCTGAGCTAGACTCCGGAGCTCGGTGGAAGATACTCGCATGGAGCGAAATACCCTTTGCCCTAGCATACCCTCTGCCTGAGAGAGAAGCCAAGAGTGGGGAAGGCTCAGCACGCCGCCCCCGGAGAAGAGAAGGAGCCGTTGGCCTTGGGGTCAGGAAACGCTCGGGAAGCAGGATAACCTGCCGTGGCATTAACCGCAGGCCGGTGGCAAGACAAGTGTCACCTGCTCCATGTGCGGAGCGATGGAACCCCGGCTGCTAAGGAGACATGAGGGGACGACTAGGGCAGAAGAGCGTGAACCACTCTGAGGAAGGAGTCTGGGCAGAAGGCAGGCCTGTCCTGTGCCTCTGGTCGCAAGGGGAGATCATCTCCTTGGCCACCTGTCCCAAGGGCAGACTTGGGCTTGCCACCAGGTGCTATACCCAGAACGCACAGAAACAAACCCATGGAGAAACGGGCAGTCAGATGCCGTCTTCCACCAAGATGTGGCAGCGATGTGGGTGGCAGTGCGTGTGCCGGGAAAGGAGTGGAGACAGTCCCCCACAGTTCCCTGTCCCAGTGCCCGGGCGTGTGCAGTGATCCTGTCACCTCCTCTCTCCTGTGGTGAAGGCACTGGCCTAGACCCCGAGTCTGCATGTGCGCCAGAGCAAAAGGCAAAGCCTTTCCTACCCCAGGAGATGGTAATAGGCATAGAGTGCCATGCTAAGACATGCACGCTGCTGCAGGGTTGGCACTGTGTCTGCCTAGTTCGGCATAGAAAGGTGAACCCCGGGCGTGATCTTGAAGCCCGGGAAAGCAAGTCCCAAGAGGCACCAGCTCTCCCGCCTCTCTTCTTCCCTGCCGCGACAGAGTGAACACCCAAAGCCTTTCTGAGGAAACAGCAGCGAAGTGCGGTTCGTGCCAAGCTGAAAACCTCTGCGAAAGCATAGCAGACGCGGGGAAATCAGAGTCGGTTCTGTGGGCTGCTTTTGTTTCTTGCCTTAGCCTAGTATTTGCAGCACTATGGGAGCATACGGCATAGAGCGAAATCCTCTTTGCCCTGGGCATCGCCTCTGGAAAAGCATAGCATTCTTTGCGAAACCTGATTCAGGTCTGAGGGATTCACCTGTTGCCTGAGCTGGTCTCCTCCGCACGGTGTAATAAACCCGCATGGAACGAAATCTTCTTTGCCTGTGCATCTCTCTGCCTGAGAGAGAAGCGAGCTTGCGCCTGTGGAAAGAGCCTTAAGGAAAGGGACTTGTCTTTCACGGTGCTCCCCAGGAGCAAGCTGCCCAGTGAGAAGAGCAGGAGCCATTGGCCTTCTGATCTGGAAAAGGTTGCTAAGCAGGAGAGCCTTCCCAGGCAGGCACAGCGGCCAGTGACAATACAAGTGTCACTAGCTCCCTGTGCAGAGAAGGAAGTCTGGCCAGCTAAGGAGACAGGAGGGGATGAGGTGGGCAGGGCGCGTGGTCCTCTCTTAGAAAGGAGTCTGGGCAGAGAGCATGCCTGTCCTGAGCCTCTGGGCTTAGGTGACAGCAGCTCCTTGGCCACCTGTCCCTGGGGCAGACATGCACTAGCCCCCAGGCGCCTACCCTGAACTCGCAGAAACAGCTCCCTGAAATAACGGGGAGTCAGATGCCGTC
The DNA here is from genome assembly GCF_964662115.1 of Mustela nivalis. Lineage (NCBI taxonomy): Eukaryota > Metazoa > Chordata > Mammalia > Carnivora > Mustelidae > Mustela > Mustela nivalis. The sequence continues at coordinate 118,828 of NW_028135711.1, read as the reverse complement.
TTCCTCCAGGATGTGGAAGCTTGGAGGAGGCACGGGGTTTCAGGGGAAGGAGTGGGGACGGTCCCCCAAAGTTCCCTATTAAGTGCACGGGCGGTGGACTGGGATCCTGTCACCTTTCCTTTCCTGTGGGGAAAGCACTGGCCAAGTCCGCGAGTCCGCCTGAGCGCCAGAGTAAAGGGCCAAGCGATGCCTACACTGGGAGATGGTGGTGTGCATAGAGTGCCATTCAAGGCTACGCGCGCTATAGCAGCATCGTGGCTGTGTCTGCTTAGTTCGGCCTGGCAGGGTGATCCCAGGACGCGAACATGGATCCCTGGAAAGCAAGGACCAAGAGGCACCAGCTCTCCCGCAGCTCTTCTTCCCTGAGGCAACTGAAGGCTTGCTGAGGAAGCAGCAGCGAAGTGCTGTTCGCTCCAAGCCAAAGCCTCTGCGAAAGCACAGCATTCGCTGAGAAATGTTCTGTGGGCTGCTGCTGCTTGCCTGAGCCCAGTCTCACGGTGGGAGAAACCCGCATACAGCGAAAGCCTCATTGCCTGGGCATCTCCCTGTGAAAGCACTGCGTTCCTTGGGAAATCAGAGTTGGGTTTGGGGATGCTGCTACTGCTTGCCTGAGCTAGACTCCGGAGCTCGGTGGAAGATACTCGCATGGAGCGAAATACCCTTTGCCCTAGCATACCCTCTGCCTGAGAGAGAAGCCAAGAGTGGGGAAGGCTCAGCACGCCGCCCCCGGAGAAGAGAAGGAGCCGTTGGCCTTGGGGTCAGGAAACGCTCGGGAAGCAGGATAACCTGCCGTGGCATTAACAGCAGGCCGGTGGCAAGACAAGTGTCATCTTCTCCATGTGCGGAGCGATGGAACCCCGGCTGCTAAGGAGACATGAGGGGACGACTAGGGCAGAGGAGCGTGAACCACTCTGAGGAAGGAGTCTGGGCAGAAGGCAGGCCTGTCCTGTGCCTCTGGTCGCAAGGGGAGATCATCTCCTTGGCCACCTGTCCCAAGGGCAGACTTGGGCTTGCCACCAGGTGCTATACCCAGAACACACAGAAACAAACCCATGGAGAAACGGGCAGTCAGATGCCGTCTTCCACCAAGATGTGGCAGCGATGTGGGTGGCAGGGCGTGTGCCGGGAAAGGAGTGGAGACAGTCCCCCACAGTTCCCTGTCCCAGTGCCCGGGCGTGTGCAGTGATCCTGTCACCTCCTCTCTCCTGTGGTGAAGGCACTGGCCTAGACCCCGAGTCTGCATGTGCGCCAGAGCAAAAGGCAAAGCCTTTCCTACCCCAGGAGATGGTAATAGGCATAGAGTGCCATGCTAAGACATGCACGCTGCTGCAGGGTTCGCACTGTGTCTGCTTAGTTCGGCATAGGAAGGTGAACCCCGGGCGTGATCTTGAAGCCCGGGAAAGCAAGTCCCAAGAGGCACCAGCTCTCCCGCCTCTCTTCTTCCCTGCCGCGACAGAGTGAACACCCAAAGCCTTTCTGAGGAAACAGCAGCGAAGTGTGGTTCGTGCCAAGCTGAAAACCTCTGCGAAAGCATAGCAGTCGCGGGGAAATCAGAGTCGGTTCTGTGGGCTGCTTTTGTTGCTTGCCTTAGCCTAGTATTTGCAGCACTATGGGAGCATACGGCATAGAGCGAAATCCTCTTTGCCCTGGGCATCGCCTCTGGAAAAGCATAGCATTCTTTGTGAAACCAGATTCGGTTCTGAGGGATTCTCCTGTTGCCTGAGCTGGTCTCCTCAGCACGGTGTAATAAACCCGCATGGAACGAAATCTTCTTTGCCTGTGAATCTCTCTGCCTGAGAGAGAAGCGAGCTTGCGCCTGTGGAAAGAGCCTTAAGGAAAGGGACTTGTCTTTCACGGTGCTCCCGAGGAGCAAGCTGCCCTGTGAGAAGAGCAGGAGCCGTTGGCCTTCTGGTCTGGAAAAGGTTGCTAAGCTGGAGAGCCTTCTCAGGCAGGCACAGCGGCCAGTGACAATACAAGTGTCACTACCTCCCTGTGCAGAGAAGGAAGTCTGGCCAGCTAAGGAGACAGGAGGGGATGAGGTGGGCAGGGCGCGTGGTCCTCTCTTAGAAAGGAGTCTGGGCAGAGAGCATGCCTGTCCTGAGCCTCTGGGCTTAAGGAGACAGCAGCTCCTTGTCCACCTGTCCCTGGGGCAGACATGCACTAGCCACCAGGCGCCTACCCTGAACTCGCAGAAACAGCTCCCTGAAATAACGGGGAGTCAGATGCCGTCTTCCTCCAGGATGGGGAAGCTTGGAGGAGGCACGGGGTTTCAGGAGAAGGAGTGGGGACGGTCCCCCAAATCTCCCTATTAAGTGCACGGGCGGTGGGCTGGGATCCTGTCACCTTTCCTTTCCTGTGGGGAAAGCACTGGCCTAGTCCGCGAGTCCGCCGGAGCGCCAGAGTAAAGGGCCAAGCGATGCCTACACTGGGAGATGGTGGTGTGCATAGAGTGCCATCCAAGGCTACGCGCGCTATAGCAGCATCGTGGCTGTGTCTGCTTAGTTCGGCCTGGCAGGGTGATCCCAGGACGCGAACATGGATCCCTGGAAAGCAAGGACCAAGAGGCACCAGCTCTCCTGCAGCTCTTCTTCCCTGAGGCAACTGAAGGCTTGCTGAGGAAGCAGCAGCGAAGTGCTGTTCGCTCCAAGCCAAAGCCTCTGCGAAAGCACAGCATTCGCTGAGAAATGTTCTGTGGGCTGCTGCTGCTTGCCTGAGACAAGTCTCACGTTGGGAGAAACCCGCATACAGCGAAATCCTCATTGCCTGGGCATCTCCCTGTGAAAGCACTGCGTTCCTTGGGAAATCGGAGTTGGGTTTGGGGATGCTGCTACTGCTTGCCTGAGCTAGACTCCGGAGCTCGATGGAAGATACTCGCATGGAGCGAAATACCCTTCGCCCTAGCATACCCTATGCCTGAGAGAGAAGCCAAGAGTGGGGCAGGCTCAGCACGCCGCCCCCGGAGAAGAGAAGGAGCCGTTGGCCTTGGGGTCAGGAAACGTTCGGGAAGCAGGATAACCTGCCGTGGCATTAACAGCAGGCCGGTGGCAAGACAAGTGTCACCTGCTCTATGTGCGGAGCGATGGAACCCGGGCTGCTAAGGAGACATGAGGGGACGACTAGGGCAGAGGAGTGTGAACCACTCTGAGGAAGGAGTCTGGGCAGAAGGCAGGCCTGTCCTGTGCCTCTAGTCGCAAGGGGAGATCATCTCCTTGGCCACCTGTCCCAAGGGCAGACTTGGGCTTGCCACCAGGTGCTATACCCAGAACGCACAGAAACAAACCCATGGAGAAACGGGCAGTCAGATGCCGTCTTCCACCAAGATGTGGCAGCGATGTGGGTGGCAGTGCGTGTGCCGGGAAAGGAGTGGAGACAGTCCCCCACAGTTCCCTGTCCCAGTGCCCGGGCGTGTGCAGTGATCCTGTCACCTCCTCTCTCCTGTGGTGAAGGCACTGGCCTAGACCCCGAGTCTGCATGTGCGCCAGAGCAAAAGGCAAAGCCTTTCCTACCCCAGGAGATGGTAATAGGCATAGAGTGCCATGCTAAGACATGCACGCTGCTGCAGGGTTGGCACTGTGTCTGCCTAGTTCGGCATAGCAAGGTGAACCCCGGGCGTGATCTTGAAGCCCGGGAAAGCAAGTCCCAAGAGGCACCAGCTCTCCCGCCTCTCTTCTTCCCTGCCGCGACAGAGTGAACACCCAAAGCCTTTCTGAGGAAACAGCAGCGAAGTGTGGTTCGTGCCAAGCGGAAAACCTCTGCGAAAGCATAGCAGTCGCGGGGAAATCAGAGTCGGTTCTGTGGGCTGCTTTTGTTGCTTGCCTTAGCCTAGTATTTGCAGCACTATGGGAGCATACGGCATAGAGCGAAATCCTCTTTGCCCTGGGCATCGCCTCTGGAAAAGCATAGCATTCTTTGTGTAACCAGATTCGGTTCTGAGGGATTCTCCTGTTGCCTGAGCTGGTCTCCTCAGCACGGTGTAATAAACCCGCATGGAACGAAAACTTCTTTGCCTGTGAATCTCTCTGCCTGAGAGAGAAGCGAGCTTGCGCCTGTGGAAAGAGCCTTAAGGAAAGGGACTTGTCTTTCACGGTGCTCCCGAGGAGCAAGCTGCCCTGTGAGAAGAGCAGGAGCCGTTGGCCTTCTGGTCTGGAAAAGGATGCTAAGCTGGAGAGCCTTCTCAGGCAGGCACAGCGGCCAGTGACAATACAAGTGTCATTACCTCCCTGTGCAGAGAAGGAAGTCTGGCCAGCTAAGGAGACAGGAGGGGATGAGGTGGGCAGGGCGCGTGATCCTCTCTTAGAAAGGAGTCTGGGCAGAGAGCATGCCTGTCCTGATCCTCTGGGCTTAAGGAGACAGCAGCTCCTTGGCCACCTGTCCCTGGGGCAGACATGCACTAGCCACCAGGCGCCTACCCTGAACTCGCAGAAACAGCTCCCTGAAATAACGGGGAGTCAGATGCCGTCTTCCTCCAGGATGTGGAAGCTTGGAGGAGGCACGGGGTTTCAGGAGAAGGAGTGGGGACGGTCCCCCAAAGCTCCCTATTAAGTGCACGGGCGGTGGGCTGGGATCCTGTCACCTTTCCTTTCCTGTGGGGAAAGCACTGGCCTAGTCCGCGAGTCCGCCGGAGCGCCAGAGTAAAGGGCCAAGCGATGCCTACACTGGGAGATGGTGGTGTGCATAGAGTGCCATCCAAGGCTACGCGCGCTATAGCAGCATCGTGGCTGTGTCTGCTTAGTTCGGCATGGCAGGGTGATCCCAGGACGTGAACATGGATCCCTGGAAAGCAAGGACCAAGAGGCACCAGCTCTCCTGCAGCTCTTCTTCCCTGAGGCAACTGAAGGCTTGCTGAGGAAGCAGCAGCGAAGTGCTGTTCGCTCCAAGCCAACGCCTCTGCGAAAGCACAGCATTCGCTGAGAAATGATCTGTGGGCTGCTGCTGCTTGCCTGAGACCAGTCTCACGTTGGGAGAAACCCGCAACAGCGAAATCCTCATTGCCTGGGCATCTCCCTGTGAAAGCACTGCGTTCCTTGGGAAATCGGAGTTGGTTTTGGGGATGCTGCTACTGCTTGCCTGAGCTAGACTCCGGAGCTCGATGGAAGATACTCGCATGGAGCGAAATACCCTTCGCCCTAGCATATCCTATGCCTGAGAGAGAAGCCAAGAGTGGGGCAGGCTCAGCACGCCGCCCCCGGAGAAGAGAAGGAGCCGTTGGCCTTGGGGTCAGGAAACGTTCGGGAAGCAGGATAACCTGCCGTGGCATTAACAGCAGGCCGGTGGCAAGACAAGTGTCACCTGCTCCATGTGCGGAGCGATGGAACCCGGGCTGCTAAGGAGACATGAGGGGACGACTAGGGCAGAGGAGCGTGAACCACTCTGAGGAAGGAGTCTGGGCAGAAGGCAGGCCTGTCCTGTGCCTCTAGTCGCAAGGGGAGATCATCTCCTTGGCCACCTGTCCCAAGGGCAGACTTGGGCTTGCCACCAGGTGCTATACCCAGAACACACAGAAACAAACTCATGGAGAAACGGGCAGTCAGATGCCGTCTTCCACCAAGATGTGGCAGCGATGTGGGTGGCAGTGCGTGTGCCGGGAAAGGAGTGGAGACAGTCCCCCACAGTTCCCTGTCCCAGTGCCCGGGCGTGTGCAGTGATCCTGTCACCTCCTCTCTCCTGTGGTGAAGGCACTGGCCTAGACCCCGAGTCTGCCTGTGCGCCAGAGCAAAAGGCAAAGCCTTTCCTACCCCAGGAGATGGTAATAGGCATAGAGTGCCATGCTAAGACATGCACGCTGCTGCAGGGTTGGGACTGTGTCTGCTTAGTTCGGCATAGCAAGGTGAACCCCGGGCGTGATCTTGAAGCCCGGGAAAGCAAGTCCCAAGAGGCACCAGCTCTCCCGCCTCTCTTCTTCCCTGCCGCGACAGAGTGAACACCCAAAGCCTTTCTGAGGAAACAGCAGCGAAGTGCGGTTCGTGCCAAGCTGAAAACCTCTGCGAAAGCATAGCAGTCGCGGGGAAATCAGAGTCGGTTCTGTGGGCTTCTTTTGTTTCTTGCCTTAGCCTAGTATTTGCAGCACTATGGGAGCATACGGCATAGAGCGAAATCCTCTTTGCCCTGGGCATCGCCTCTGGGAAAGCATAGCATTCTTTGCGAAACCTGATTCAGGTCTGAGGGATTCACCTGTTGCCTGAGCTGGTCTCCTCCGCACGGTGTAATAAACCCGCATGGAACGAAATCTTCTTTGCCTGTGCATCTCTCTGCCTGAGAGAGAAGCGAGCTTGCGCCTGTGGAAAGAGCCTTAAGGAAAGGGACTTGTCTTTCACGGTGCTCCCCAGGAGCAAGCTGCCCTGTGAGAAGAGCAGGAGCCGTTGGCCTTCTGGTCTGGAAAAGGTTGCTAAGCAGGAGAGCCTTCCCAGGCAGGCACAGCGGCCAGTGACAATACAAGTGTCACTAGCTCCCTGTGCAGAGAAGGAAGTCTGGCCAGCTAAGGAGACAGGAGGGGATGAGGTGGGCAGGGCGCGTGGTCCTCTCTTAGAAAGGAGTCTGGGCAGAGAGCATGCCTGTCCTGAGCCTCTGGGCTTAAGGAGACAGCAGCTCCTTGGCCACCTGTCCCTGGGGCAGACATGCACTAGCCCCCAGGCGCCTACCCTGAACTCGCAGAAACAGCTCCCTGAAATAACGGGGAGTCAGATGCCGTCTTCCTCCAGGATGTGGAAGCTTGGAGGAGGCACGGGGTTTCAGGGGAAGGAGTGGGGACTGTCCCCCAAAGTTCCCTATTAAGTGCACGGGCGGTGGACTGGGATCCTGTCACCTTTCCTTTCCTGTGGGGAAAGCACTGGCCAAGTCCGCGAGTCCGCCTGAGCGCCAGAGTAAAGGGCCAAGCGATGCCTACACTGGGAGATGGTGGTGTGCATAGAGTGCCATTCAAGGCTACGCGCGCTATAGCAGCATCGTGGCTGTGTCTGCTTAGTTCGGCCTGGCAGGGTGATCCCAGGACGCGAACATGGATCCCTGGAAAGCAAGGACCAAGAGGCACCAGCTCTCCCGCAGCTCTTCTTCCCTGAGGCAACTGAAGGCTTGCTGAGGAAGCAGCAGCGAAGTGCTGTTCGCTCCAAGCCAAAGCCTCTGCGAAAGCACAGCATTCGCTGAGAAATGTTCTGTGGGCTGCTGCTGCTTGCCTGAGCCCAGTCTCACGGTGGGAGAAACCCGCATACAGCGAAAGCCTCATTGCCTGGGCATCTCCCTGTGAAAGCACTGCGTTCCTTGGGAAATCAGAGTTGGGTTTGGGGATGCTGCTACTGCTTGCCTGAGCTAGACTCCGGAGCTCGGTGGAAGATACTCACATGGAGCGAAATACCCTTTGCCCTAGCATACCCTCTGCCTGAGAGAGAAGCCAAGAGTGGGGAAGGCTCAGCACGCCGCCCCCGGAGAAAAGAAGGAGCCGTTGGCCTTGGGGTCAGGAAACGCTCGGGAAGCAGGATAACCTGCCGTGGCATTAACAGCAGGCCGGTGGCAAGACAAGTGTCACCTGCTCCATGTGCAGAGAAATGGAACCCCGGCTGCTAAGGAGACATGAGGGGACGCCTAGGGCAGAGGAGCGTGAACCACTCTGAGGAAGGAGTCTGGGCAGAAGGCAGGCCTGTCCTGTGCCTCTGGTCGCAAGGGGAGATCATCTCCTTGGCCACCTGTCCCAAGGGCAGACTTGGGCTTGCCACCAGGTGCTATACCCGGAACGCGCAGAAACAAACCCATGGAGAAACGGGCAGTCAGATGCCGTCTTCCACCAAGATGTGGCAGCGATGTGGGTGGCAGTGCGTGTGCCGGGAAAGGAGTGGAGACAGTCCCCCACAGTTCCCTGTCCCAGTGCCCGGGCGTGTGCAGTGATCCTGTCACCTCCTCTCTCCTGTGGTGAAGGCACTGGCCTAGACCCCGAGTCTGCCTGTGCGCCAGAGCAAAAGGCAAAGCCTTTCCTACCCCAGGAGATGGTAATAGGCATAGAGTGCCATGCTAAGACATGCACGCTGCTGCAGGGTTGGGACTGTGTCTGCTTAGTTCGGCATAGCAAGGTGAACCCCGGGCGTGATCTTGAAGCCCGGGAAAGCAAGTCCCAAGAGGCACCAGCTCTCCCGCCTCTCTTCTTCCCTGCCGCGACAGAGTGAACACCCAAAGTTTTTCTGAGGAAACAGCAGCGAAGTGCGGTTCGTGCCAAGCTGAAAACCTCTGCGAAAGCATAGCAGTCGCGGGGAAATCAGAGTCGGTTCTGTGGGCTGCTTTTGTTGCTTGCCTTAGCCTAGTATTCGCAGCACTATGGGAGCATACGGCATAGAGCGAAATCCTCTTTGCCCTGGGCATCGCCTCTGGGAAAGCATAGCATTCTTTGTGAAACCAGATTCGGGTCTGAGGGATTCTCCTGTTGCCTGAGCTGGTCTCCTCAGCACGGTGTAATAAACCCGCATGGAACGAAATCTTCTTTGCCTGTGCATCTCTCTGCCTGAGAGAGAAGCGAGCTTGCGCCTGTTGAAAGAGCCTTAAGGAAAGGGACTTGTCTTTCACGGTGCTCCCCAGGAGCAAGCTGCCCTGTGAGAAGAGCAGGAGCCGTTGGCCTTCTGGTCTGGAAAAGGTTGCTAAGCAGGAGAGCCTTCCCAGGCAGGCACAGCGGCCAGTGACAATACAAGTGTCACTAGCTCCCTGTGCAGAGAAGGAAGTCTGGCCAGCTAAGGAGACAGGAGGGGATGAGGTGGGCAGGGCGCGTGGTCCTCTCTTAGAAAGGAGTCTGGGCAGAGAGCATGCCTGTCCTGAGCCTCTGGCCTTAAGGAGACAGCAGCTCCTTGGCCACCTGTCCCTGGGGCAGACATGCACTAGCCACCAGGCGCCTACCCTGAACTCGCAGAAACAGCTCCCTGAAATAACGGGGAGTCAGATGCCGTCTTCTCCAGGATGTGGAAGCTTGGAGGAGGCACGGGGTTTCAGGGGAAGGAGTGGGGACAGTCCCCCAAAGCTCCCTATTAAGTGCACGGGCGGTGTGCTGGGATCCTGTCACCTTTCCATTCCTGTGGGGAAAGCACTGGCCTAGTCCGCGAGTCCGCCTGAGCGCCAGAGTAAAGGGCCAAGCGATGCCTACACTGGGAGATGGTGGTGTGCATAGAGTGCCATCCAAGGCTACGCGCGCTATAGCAGCATCGTGGCTGTGTCTGCTTAGTTCGGCCTGGCAGGGTGATCCCAGGACGCGAACATGGATCCCTGGAAAGCAAGGACCAAGAGGCACCAGCTCTCCTGCAGCTCTTCTTCCCTGAGGCAACTGAAGGCTTGCTGAGGAAGCAGCAGCGAAGTGCTGTTCGCTCCAAGCCAAAGCCTCTGCGAAAGCACAGCATTCGCTGAGAAATGTTCTGTGGGCTGCTGCTGCTTGCCTGAGCCCAGTCTCACGGTGGGAGAAACCCGCATACAGCGAAAGCCTCATTGCCTGGGCATCTCCCTGTGAAAGCACTGCGTTCCTTGGGAAATCGGAGTTGGGTTTGAGGATGCTGCTACTGCTTGCCTGAGCTAGACTCCGGAGCTCGGTGGAAGATACTCGCATGGAGCGAAATACCCTTTGCCCTAGCATACCCTCTGCCTGAGAGAGAAGCCAAGAGTGGGGAAGGCTCAGCACGCCGCCCCCGGAGAAGAGAAGGAGCCGTTGGCCTTGGGGTCAGGAAACGCTCGGGAAGCAGGATAACCTGCCGTGGCATTAACAGCAGGCCGGTGGCAAGACAAGTGTCACCTGCTCCATGTGCGGAGCGATGGAACCCCGGCTGCTAAGGAGACCTGAGGGGACGACTAGGGCAGAGGAGCGTGAACCACTCTGAGGAAGGAGTCTGGGCAGAAGGCAGGCCTGTCCTGTGCCTCTGGTCGCAAGGGGAGATCATCTCCTTGGCCACCTGTCCCAAGGGCAGACTTGGGCTTGCCACCAGGTGCTATACCTGGAACGCGCAGAAACAAACCCATGGAGAAACGGGCAGTCAGATGCCGTCTTCCACCAAGATGTGGCAGTGATGTGGGTGGCAGTGCGTGTGCCGGGAAAGGAGTGGAGACAGTCCCCCACAGTTCCCTGTCCCAGTGCCCGGGCGTGTGCAGTGATCCTGTCACCTCCTCTCTCCTGTGGTGAAGGCACTGGCCTAGACCCCGAGTCTGCCTGTGCGCCAGAGCAAAAGGCAAAGCCTTTCCTACCCCAGGAGATGGTAATAGGCATAGAGTGCCATGCTAAGACATGCACGCTGCTGCAGGGTTGGGACTGTGTCTGCTTAGTTCGGCATAGCAAGGTGAACCCCGGGCGTGATCTTGAAGCCCGGGAAAGCAAGTCCCAAGAGGCACCAGCTCTCCTGCCTCTCTTCTTCCCTGCCGCGACAGAGTGAACACCCAAAGTTTTTCTGAGGAAACAGCAGCGAAGTGCGGTTCGTGCCAAGCTGAAAACCTCTGCGAAAGCATAGCAGTCGCGGGGAAATCAGAGTCGGTTCTGTGGGCTGCTTTTGTTGCTTGCCTTAGCCTAGTATTCGCAGCACTATGGGAGCATACGGCATAGAGCAAATCCTCTTTGCCCTGGGCATCGCCACTGGGAAAGCATAGCATTCTTTGCGAAACCAGATTCGGGTCTGAGGGATTCTCCTGTTGCCTGAGCTGGTCTCCTCAGCACGGTGTAATAAACCCGCATGGAACGAAATCTTCTTTGCCTGTGCATCTCTCTGCCTGAGAGAGAAGCGAGCTTGCGCCTGTGGAAAGAGCCTAAGGAAAGGGACTTGTCTTTCACGGTGCTCCCCAGGAGCATGTCTGTGAAAGTTGCAGCAAGCTGCCCAGTGAGAAGAGCAGGAGCCGTTGGCCTTCTGGTCTGGAAAAGGTTGCTAAGCAGGAGAGCCTTCCCAGGCAGGCACAGCGGCCAGTGACAATACAAGTGTCACTAGCTCCCTGTGCAGAGAAGGAAGTCTGGCCAGCTAAGGAGACAGGAGGGGATGAGGTGGGAGGGCGCGTGGTCCTCTCTTAGAAAGGATTCTGGGCAGAGAGCATGCCTGTCCTGAGCCTCTGGGCTTAAGGAGACAGCAGCTCCTTGGCCACCTGTCCCTGGGGCAGACATGCACTAGCCACCAGGCGCCTACCCTGAACTCGCAGAAACAGCTCCCTGAAATAACAGGGAGTCAGATGCCGTCTTCCTCCAGGATGTGGAAGCTTGGAGGAGGCACGGGGTTTCAGGGGAAGGAGTGGGAACAGTCCACCAAGGCTCCCTATTAAGTGCACGGGCGGTGTGCTGGGATCCTGTCACCTTTCCTTTCCTGTGGGGAAAGCACTGACCTAGTCCGCGAGTCCGCCTGAGCGCCAGAGTAAAGGGCCAAGCGATGCCTACACTGGGAGATGGTGGTGTGCATAGAGTGCCATCCAAGGCTACGCGCCCTATAGCAGCATCGTGGCTGTGTCTGCTTAGTTCGGCCTGGCAGGGTGATCCCAGGACGCGAACATGGATCCCTGGAAAGCAAGGACCAAGAGGCACCAGCTCTCCCGCAGCTCTTCTTCCCTGAGGCAACTGAAGGCTTGCTGAGGAAGCAGCAACGAAGTGCTGTTCGCTCCAAGCTAAAGCCTCTGCGAAAGCACAGCATTCGCTGAGAAATGTTCTGTGGGCTGCTGCTGCTTGCCTGAGACCAGTCTCACGTTGGGAGAAACCCGCATACAGCGAAAGCCTCATTGCCTGGGCATCTCCCTGTGAAAGCACTGCGTTCCTTTGGAAATCAGAGTTGGGTTTGGGGATGCTGCTACTGCTTGCCTGAGCTAGACTCCGGAGCTCGGTGGAAGATACTCACATGGAGCGAAATACCCTTTGCCCTAGCATACCCTCTGCCTGAGAGAGAAGCCAAGAGTGGGGAAGGCTCAGCACGCCGCCCCCGGAGAAAAGAAGGAGCCGTTGGCCTTGGGGTCAGGAAACGCTCGGGAAGCAGGATAACCTGCCGTGGCATTAACAGCAGGCCGGTGGCAAGACAAGTGTCACCTGCTCCATGTGCAGAGCAATGGAACCCCGGCTGCTAAGGAGACATGAGGGGACGACTAGGGCAGAGGAGCGTGAACCACTCTGAGGAAGGAGTCTGGGCAGAAGGCAGGCCTGTCCTGTGCCTCTGGTCGCAAGGGGAGATCATCTCCTTGGCCACCTGTCCCAAGGGCAGACTTGGGCTTGCCACCAGGTGCTTTACCCGGAACGCGCAGAAACAAACCCATGGAGAAACGGGCAGTCAGATGCCGTCTTCCACCAAGATGTGGCAGCGATGTGGGTGGCAGTGCGTGTGCCGGGAAAGGAGTGGAGACAGTCCCCCACAGTTCCCTGTCCCAGTGCCCGGGCGTGTGCAGTGATCCTGTCACCTCCTCTCTCCTGTGGTGAAGGCACTGGCCTAGACCCCGAGTCTGCCTGTGCGCCAGAGCAAAAGCCAAAGCCTTACCTACCCCAGGAGATGGTAATAGGCATAGAGTGCCATGCTAAGACATGCACGCTGCTGCAGGGTTGGGACTGTGTCTGCTTAGTTCGGCATAGCAAGGTGAACCCCGGGCGTGATCTTGAAGCCCGGGAAAGCAAGTCCCAAGAGGCACCAGCTCTCCCGCCTCTCTTCTTCCCTGCCGCGACAGAGTGAACACCCAAAGTTTTTCTGAGGAAACAGCAGCGAAGTGCGGTTCGTGCCAAGCTGAAAACCTCTGCGAAAGCATAGCAGTCGCGGGGAAATCAGAGTCGGTTCTGTGGGCTGCTTTTGTTGCTTGCCTTAGCCTAGTATTCGCAGCACTATGGGAGCATACGGCATAGAGCGAAATCCTCTTTGCCGTGGGCATCGCCTCTGGGAAAGCATAGCATTCTTTGTGAAACCAGATTCGGGTCTGAGGGATTCTCCTGTTGCCTGAGCTGGTCTCCTCAGCACGGTGTAATAAACCCGCATGGAACGAAATCTTCTTTGCCTGTGCATCTCTCTGCCTGAGAGAGAAGCGAGCTTGCGCCTGTGGAAAGAGCCTTAAGGAAAGGGACTTGTCTTTCACGGTGCTCCCCAGGAGCAAGCTGCCCAGTGAGAAGAGCAGGAGCCGTTGGCCTTCTGGTCTGGAAAAGGTTGCTAAGCAGGAGAGCCTTCCCAGGCAGGCACAGCGGCCAGTGACAATAAAAGTGTCACTAGCTCCCTGTGCAGAGAAGGAAGTCTGGCCAGCTAAGGAGACAGGAGGGGATGAGGTGGGCAGGGCGCGTGGTCCTCTCTTAGAAAGGAGTCTGGGCAGAGAGCATGCCTGTCCTGAGCCTCTGGCCTTAAGGAGACAGCAGCTCCTTGGCCACCTGTCCCTGGGGCAGACATGCACTAGCCACCAGGCGCCTACCCTGAACTCGCAGAACAGCTCCCTGAAATAACGGGGTGTCAGATGCCGTCTTCCTCCAGGATGTGGAAGCTTGGAGGAGGCACGTGGTTTCAGGGGAAGGAGTGGGGACAGTCCCCCAAGACTCCCTATAAAGTGCACGGGCGGTGGGCTGGGATCCTGTCACCTTTCCTTTCCTGTGGGGAAAGCACTGGCCTAGTCCGCGAGTCCGCCTGAGCGCCAGAGTAAAGGGCCAAGCGATGCCTACACTGGGAGATGGTGGTGTGCATAGAGTGCCATCCAAGGCTACGCGCGCTATAGCAGCATCGTGGCTGTGTCTGCTTAGTTCGGCCTGGCAGGGTGATCCCAGGACGCGAACATGGATCCCTGGAAAGCAAGGACCAAGAGGCACCAGCTCTCCCGCAGCTCTTCTTCCCTGAGGCAACTGAAGGCTTGCTGAGGAAGCAGCAGCGAAGTGCTGTTCGCTCCAAGCCAAAGCCTCTGCGAAAGCACAGCATTCGCTGAGAAATGTTCTGTGGGCTGCTGCTGCTTGCCTGAGCCCAGTCTCACGGTGGGAGAAACCCGCATACAGCGAAAGCCTCATTGCCTGGGCATCTCCCTGTGAAAGCACTGCGTTCCTTGGGAAATCAGAGTTGGGTTTGGGGATGCTGCTACTGCTTGCCTGAGCTAGACTCCGGAGCTCGGTGGAAGATACTCACATGGAGCGAAATACCCTTTGCCCTAGCATACCCTCTGCCTGAGAGAGAAGCCAAGAGTGGGGAAGGCTCAGCACGCCGCCCCCGGAGAAAAGAAGGAGCCGTTGGCCTTGGGGTCAGGAAACGCTCGGGAAGCAGGATAACCTGCCGTGGCATTAACAGCAGGCCGGTGGCAAGACAAGTGTCACCTGCTCCATGTGCAGAGAAATGGAACCCCGGCTGCTAAGGAGACATGAGGGGACGCCTAGGGCAGAGGAGCGTGAACCACTCTGAGGAAGGAGTCTGGGCAGAAGGCAGGCCTGTCCTGTGCCTCTGGTCGCAAGGGGAGATCATCTCCTTGGCCACCTGTCCCAAGGGCAGACTTGGGCTTGCCACCAGGTGCTATACCCGGAACGCGCAGAAACAAACCCATGGAGAAACGGGCAGTCAGATGCCGTCTTCCACCAAGATGTGGCAGCGATGTGGGTGGCAGTGCGTGTGCCGGGAAAGGAGTGGAGACAGTCCCCCACAGTTCCCTGTCCCAGTGCCCGGGCGTGTGCAGTGATCCTGTCACCTCCTCTCTCCTGTGGTGAAGGCACTGGCCTAGACCCCGAGTCTGCCTGTGCGCCAGAGCAAAAGGCAAAGCCTTTCCTACCCCAGGAGATGGTAATAGGCATAGAGTGCCATGCTAAGACATGCACGCTGCTGCAGGGTTGGGACTGTGTCTGCTTAGTTCGGCATAGCAAGGTGAACCCCGGGCGTGATCTTGAAGCCCGGGAAAGCAAGTCCCAAGAGGCACCAGCTCTCCCGCCTCTCTTCTTCCCTGCCGCGACAGAGTGAACACCCAAAGTTTTTCTGAGGAAACAGCAGCGAAGTGCGGTTCGTGCCAAGCTGAAAACCTCTGCGAAAGCATAGCAGTCGCGGGGAAATCAGAGTCGGTTCTGTGGGCTGCTTTTGTTGCTTGCCTTAGCCTAGTATTCGCAGCACTATGGGAGCATACGGCATAGAGCGAAATCCTCTTTGCCCTGGGCATCGCCTCTGGGAAAGCATAGCATTCTTTGTGAAACCAGATTCGGGTCTGAGGGATTCTCCTGTTGCCTGAGCTGGTCTCCTCAGCACGGTGTAATAAACCTGCATGGAACGAAATCTTCTTTGCCTGTGCATCTCTCTACCTGAGAGAGAAGCGAGCTTGCGCCTGTGGAAAGAGCCTTAAGGAAAGGGACTTGTCTTTCACGGTGCTCCCCAGGAGCAAGCTGCCCAGTGAGAAGAGCAGGAGCCGTTGGCCTTCTGGTCTGGAAAAGGTTGCTAAGCAGGAGAGCCTTCCCAGGCAGGCACAGCGGCCAGTGACAATACAAGTGTCACTAGCTCCCTGTGCAGGGAAGGACGTCTGGCCAGCTAAGGAGACAGGAGGGGATGAGGTGGGCAGGGCGCGTGGTCCTCTCTTAGAAAGGAGTCTGGGCAGAGAGCATGCCTGTCCTGAGCCTCTGGGCTTAAGGAGACAGCAGCTCCTTGGCCACCTGTCCCTGGGGCAGACATGCACTAGCCACCAGGCGCCTACCCTCAACTCGCAGAAACAGCTCCCTGAAATAACGGGGAGTCAGATGCCGTCTTCTCCAGGATGTGGAAGCTTGGAGGAGGCACGGGGTTTCAGGGGAAGGAGTCGGGACAGTCCCCCAAAGCTCCCTATTAAGTGCACGGGCGGTGTGCTGGGATCCTGTCACCTTTCCATTCCTGTGGGGAAAGCACTGGCCTAGTCCGCGAGTCCGCCTGAGCGCCAGAGTAAAGGGCCAAGCGATGCCTACACTGGGAGATGGTGGTGTGCATAGAGTGCCATCCAAGGCTACGCGCGCTATAGCAGCATCGTGGCTGTGTCTTCTTAGTTCGGCCTGGCAGGGTGATCCCAGGACGCGAACATGGATCCCTGGAAAGCAAGGACCAAGAGGCACCAGCTCTCCTGCAGCTCTTCTTCCCTGAGGCAACTGAAGGCTTGCTGAGGAAGCAGCAGCGAAGTGCTGTTCGCTCCAAGCCAAAGCCTCTGCGAAAGCACAGCATTCGCTGAGAAATGTTCTGTGGGCTGCTGCTGCTTGCCTGAGCCCAGTCTCACGGTGGGAGAAACCCGCATACAGCGAAAGCCTCATTGCCTGGGCAACTCCCTGTGAAAGCACTGCGTTCCTTGGGAAATCGGAGTTGGGTTTGGGGATGCTGCTACTGCTTGCCTGAGCTAGACTCCGGAGCTCGGTGGAAGATACTCGCATGGAGCGAAATACCCTTTGCCCTAGCATACCCTCTGCCTGAGAGAGAAGCCAAGAGTGGGGAAGGCTCAGCACGCCGCCCCCGGAGAAGAGAAGGAGCCGTTGGCCTTGGGGTCAGGAAACGCTCGGGAAGCAGGATAACATGCCGTGGCATTAACAGCAGGCCGGTGGCAAGACAAGTGTCACCTGCTCCATGTGCGGAGCGATGGAACCCCGGCTGCTAAGGAGACCTGAGGGGACGACTAGGGCAGAGGAGCGTGAACCACTCTGAGGAAGGAGTCTGGGCAGAAGGCAGGCCTGTCCTGTGCCTCTGGTCGCAAGGGGAGATCATCTCCTTGGCCACCTGTCCCAAGGGCAGACTTGGGCTTGCCACCAGGTGCTATACCTGGAACGCGCAGAAACAAACCCATGGAGAAACGGGCAGTCAGATGCCGTCTTCCACCAAGATGTGGCAGCGATGTGGGTGGCAGTGCGTGTGCCGGGAAAGGAGTGGAGACAGTCCCCCACAGTTCCCTGTCCCAGTGCCCGGGCGTGTGCAGTGATCCTGTCACCTCCTCTCTCCTGTGGTGAAGGCACTGGCCTAGACCCCGAGTCTGCCTGTGCGCCAGAGCAAAAGGCAAAGCCTTTCCTACCCCAGGAGATGGTAATAGGCATAGAGTGCCATGCTAAGACATGCACGCTGCTGCAGGGTTGGCACTGTGTCTGCTTAGTTCGGCATAGCAAGGTGAACCCCGGGCGTGATCTTGAAGCCCGGGAAAGCAAGTCCCAAGAGGCACCAGCTCTCCCGCCTCTCTTCTTCCCTGCCGCGACAGAGTGAACACCCAAAGTTTTTCTGAGGAAACAGCAGCGAAGTGCGGTTCGTGCCAAGCTGAAAACCTCTGCGAAAGCATAGCAGTCGCGGGGAAATCAGAGTCGGTTCTGTGGGCTGCTTTTGTTGCTTGCCTTAGCCTAGTATTCGCAGCACTATGGGAGCATACGGCATAGAGCAAATCCTCTTTGCCCTGGGCATCGCCACTGGGAAAGCATAGCATTCTTTGCGAAACCAGATTCGGGTCTGAGGGATTCTCCTGTTGCCTGAGCTGGTCTCCTCAGCACGGTGTAATAAACCCGCATGGAACGAAATCTTCTTTGCCTGTGCATCTCTCTGCCTGAGAGAGAAGCGAGCTTGCGCCTGTGGAAAGAGCCTAAGGAAAGGGACTTGTCTTTCACGGTGCTCCCCAGGAGCATGTCTGTGAAAGTTGCAGCAAGCTGCCCAGTGAGAAGAGCAGGAGCCGTTGGCCTTCTGGTCTGGAAAAGGTTGCTAAGCAGGAGAGCCTTCCCAGGCAGGCACAGCGGCCAGTGACAATACAAGTGTCACTAGCTCCCTGTGCAGAGAAGGAAGTCTGGCCAGCTAAGGAGACAGGAGGGGATGAGGTGGGAGGGCGCGTGGTCCTCTCTTAGAAAGGATTCTGGGCAGAGAGCATGCCTGTCCTGAGCCTCTGGGCTTAAGGAGACAGCAGCTCCTTGGCCACCTGTCCCTGGGGCAGACATGCACTAGCCACCAGGCGCCTACCCTGAACTCGCAGATACAGCTCCCTGAAATAACAGGGAGTCAGATGCCGTCTTCCTCCAGGATGTGGAAGCTTGGAGGAGGCACGGGGTTTCAGGGGAAGGAGTGGGAACAGTCCACCAAGGCTCCCTATTAAGTGCACGGGCGGTGTGCTGGGATCCTGTCACCTTTCCTTTCCTGTGGGGAAAGCACTGACCTAGTCCGCGAGTCCGCCTGAGCGCCAGAGTAAAGGGCCAAGCGATGCCTACACTGGGAGATGGTGGTGTGCATAGAGTGCCATCCAAGGCTACGCGCCCTATAGCAGCATCGTGGCTGTGTCTGCTTAGTTCGGCCTGGCAGGGTGATCCCAGGACGCGAACATGGATCCCTGGAAAGCAAGGACCAAGAGGCACCAGCTCTCCCGCAGCTCTTCTTCCCTGAGGCAACTGAAGGCTTGCTGAGGAAGCAGCAGCGAAGTGCTGTTCGCTCCAAGCCAAAGCCTCTGCGAAAGCACAGCATTCGCTGAGAAATGTTCTGTGGGCTGCTGCTGCTTGCCTGAGACCAGTCTCACGTTGGGAGAAACCCGCATACAGCGAGAGCCTCATTGCCTGGGCATCTCCCTGTGAAAGCACTGCGTTCCTTGGGAAATCGGAGTTGGGTTTGGGGATGCTGCTACTGCTTGCCTGAGCTAGACTCCGGAGCTCGATGGAAGATACTCGCATGGAGCGAAATACCCTTCGCCCTAGCATACACTATGCCTGAGAGAGAAGCCAAGAGTGGGGCAGGCTCAGCACGCCGCCCCCGGAGAAGAGAAGGAGCCGTTGGCCTTGGGGTCAGGAAACGTTCGGGAAGCAGGATAACCTGCCGTGGCATTAACAGCAGGCCGGTGGCAAGACAAGTGTCACCTGCTCCATGTGCGGAGCGATGGAACCCGGGCTGCTAAGGAGACATGAGGGGACGACTAGGGCAGAGGAGCGTGAAACACTCTGAGGAAGGAGTCTGGGCAGAAGGCAGGCCTGTCCTGTGCCTCTGGTCGCAAGGGGAGATCATCTCCTTGGCCACCTGTCCCAAGGGTAGACTTGGGCTTGCCACCAGGTGCTATACCCGGAACGCGCAGAAACAAACCCATGGAGAAACGGGCAGTCAGATGCCGTCTTCCACCAAGATGTGGCAGCGATGTGGGTGGCAGTGCCTGTGCCGGGAAAGGAGTGGAGACAGTCCCCCACAGTTCCCTGTCCCAGTGCCCGGGCGTGTGCAGTGATCCTGTCACCTCCTCTCTCCTGTGGTGAAGGCACTGGCCTAGACCCCGAGTCTGCCTGTGCGCCAGAGCAAAAGGCAAAGCCTTTCCTACCCCAGGAGATGGTAATAGGCATAGAGTGCCATGCTAAGACATGCACGCTGCTGCAGGGTTGGGACTGTGTCTGCTTAGTTCGGCATAGCAAGGTGAACCCCGGGCGTGATCTTGAAGCCCGGGAAAGCAAGTCCCAAGAGGCACCAGCTCTCCCGCCTCTCTTCTTCCCTGCCGCGACAGAGTGAACACCCAAAGTTTTTCTGAGGAAACAGCAGCGAAGTGCGGTTCGTGCCAAGCTGAAAACCTCTGCGAAAGCATAGCAGTCGCGGGGAAATCAGAGTCTGTTCTGTGGGCTGCTTTTGTTGCTTGCCTTAGCCTAGTATTCGCAGCACTATGGGAGCATACGGCATAGAGCGAAATCCTCTTTGCCCTGGGCATCGCCTCTGGGAAAGCATAGCATTCTTTGTGAAACCAGATTCGGGTCTGAGGGATTCTCCTGTTGCCTGAGCTGGTCTCCTCAGCACGGTGTAATAAAACCGCATGGAACGAAATCTTCTTTGCCTGTGCATCTCTCTGCCTGAGAGAGAAGCGAGCTTGCGCCTGTGGAAAGAGCCTTAAGGAAAGGGACTTGTCTTTCACGGTGCTCCCCCGGAGCAAGCTGCCCTGTGAGAAGAGCAGGAGCCGTTGGCCTTATGGTCTGGAAAAGGTTGCTAAGCAGGAGAGCCTTCCCAGGCAGGCACAGCGGCCAGTGACAATACAAGTGTCACTAGCTCCCTGTGCAGAGAAGGAAGTCTGGCCAGCTAAGGAGACAGGAGGGGATGAGGTGGGCAGGGCGCGTGGTCCTCTCTTAGAAAGGAGTCTGGGCAGAGAGCATGCCTGTCCTGAGCCTCTGGGCTTAAGGAGACAGCAGCTCCTTGGCCACCTGTCCCTGGGGCAGACATGCACTAGCCACCAGGCGCCTACCCTGAACTTGCAGAAACAGCTCCCTGAAATAACGGGGAGTCAGATGCCGTCTTCCTCCAGGATGTGGAAGCTTGGAGGAGGCACGGGGTTTCAGGGGAAGGAGTGGGGACAGTCCCCCAAAGCTCCCTATTAAGTGCACGGGCGGTGTGCTGGGATCCTGTCACCTTTCCTTTCCTGTGGGGAAAGCACTGGCCTAGTCCGCGAGTCCGCCTGAGCGCCAGAGTAAAGGGCCAAGCGATGCCTACACTGGGAGATGGTGGTGTGCATAGAGTGCCATCCAAGGCTACGCGCGCTATAGCAGCATCGTGGCTGTGTCTGCTTAGTTCGGCCTGGCAGGGTGATCCCAGGACGCGAACATGGATCCCTGGAAAGCAAGGACCAAGAGGCACCAGCTCTCCTGCAGCTCTTCTTCCCTGAGGCAACTGAAGGCTTGCTGAGGAAGCAGCAGCGAAGTGCTGTTCGCTCCAAGCCAAAGCCTCTGCGAAAGCACAGCATTCGCTGAGAAATGTTCTGTGGGCTGCTGCTGCTTGCCTGAGCCCAGTCTCACGGTGGGAGAAACCCGCATACAGCGAAAGCCTCATTGCCTGGGCATCTCCCTGTGAAAGCACTGCGTTCCTTGGGAAATCAGTGTTGGGTTTGGGGATGCTGCTACTGCTTGCCTGAGCTAGACTCCGGAGCTCGGTGGAAGATACTCGCATGGAGCGAAATACCCTTTGCCCTAGCATACCCTCTGCCTGAGAGAGAAGCCAAGAGTGGGGAAGGCTCAGCACGCCGCCCCCGGAGAAGAGAAGGAGCCGTTGGCCTTGGGGTCAGGAAACGCTCGGGAAGCAGGATAACCTGCCGTGGCATTAACAGCAGGCCGGTGGCAAGACAAGTGTCACCTGCTCCATGTGCGGAGCGATGGAACCCCGGCTGCTAAGGAGACCTGAGGGGACGACTAGGGCAGAGGAGCGTGAACCACTCTGAGGAAGGAGTCTGGGCAGAAGGCAGGCCTGTCCTGTGCCTCTGGTCGCAAGGGGAGATCATCTCCTTGGCCACCTGTCCCAAGGGCAGACTTGGGCTTGCCACCAGGTGCTATACCTGGAACGCGCAGAAACAAACCCATGGAGAAACGGGCAGTCAGATGCCGTCTTCCACCAAGATGTGGCAGCGATGTGGGTGGCAGTGCGTGTGCCGGGAAAGGAGTGGAGACAGTCCCCCACAGTTCCCTGTCCCAGTGCCCGGGCGTGTGCAGTGATCCTGTCACCTCCTCTCTCCTGTGGTGAAGGCACTGGCCTAGACCCCGAGTCTGCCTGTGCGCCAGAGCAAAAGGCAAAGCCTTTCCTACCCCAGGAGATGGTAATAGGCATAGAGTGCCATGCTAAGACATGCACGCTGCTGCAGGGTTGGGACTGTGTCTGCTTAGTTTGGCATAGCAAGGTGAACCCCGGGCGTGATCTTGAAGCCCGGGAAAGCAAGTCCCAAGAGGCACCAGCTCTCCCGCCTCTCTTCTTCCCTGCCGCGACAGAGTGAACACCCAAAGTTTTTCTGAGGAAACAGCAGCGAAGTGCGGTTCGTGCCAAGCTGAAAACCTCTGCGAAAGCATAGCAGTCGCGGGGAAATCAGAGTCGGTTCTGTGGGCTGCTTTTGTTGCTTGCCTTAGCCTAGTATTCGCAGCACTATGGGAGCATACGGCATAGAGCAAATCCTCTTTGCCCTGGGCATCGCCACTGGGAAAGCATAGCATTCTTTGCGAAACCAGATTCAGGTCTGAGGGATTCTCCTGTTGCCTGAGCTGGTCTCCTCAGCACGGTGTAATAAACCCGCATGGAACGAAATCTTCTTTGCCTGTGCATCTCTCTGCCTGAGAGAGAAGCGAGCTTGCGCCTGTGGAAAGAGCCTTAAGGAAAGGGACTTGTCTTTCACGGTGCTCCCCAGGAGCATGTCTGTGAAAGTTGCAGCAAGCTGCCCAGTGAGAAGAGCAGGAGCCGTTGGCCTTCTGGTCTGGAAAAGGTTGCTAAGCAGGAGAGCCTTCCCAGGCAGGCACAGCGGCCAGTGACAATACAAGTGTCACTAGCTCCCTGTGCAGAGAAGGAAGTCTGGCCAGCTAAGGAGACAGGAGGGGATGAGGTGGGAGGGCGCGTGGTCCTCTCTTAGAAAGGATTCTGGGCAGAGAGCATGCCTGTCCTGAGCCTCTGGGCTTAAGGAGACAGCAGCTCCTTGGCCACCTGTCCCTGGGGCAGACATGCACTAGCCACCAGGCGCCTACCCTGAACTCGCAGATACAGCTCCCTGAAATAACAGGGAGTCAGATGCCGTCTTCCTCCAGGATGTGGAAGCTTGGAGGAGGCACGGGGTTTCAGGGGAAGGAGTGGGAACAGTCCACCAAGGCTCCCTATTAAGTGCACGGGCGGTGTGCTGGGATCCTGTCACCTTTCCTTTCCTGTGGGGAAAGCACTGACCTAGTCCGCGAGTCCGCCTGAGCGCCAGAGTAAAGGGCCAAGCGATGCCTACACTGGGAGATGGTGGTGTGAATAGAGTGCCATCCAAGGCTACGCGCCCTATAGCAGCATCGTGGCTGTGTCTGCTTAGTTCGGCCTGGCAGGGTGATCCCAGGACGCGAACATGGATCCCTGGAAAGCAAGGACCAAGAGGCACCAGCTCTCCCGCAGCTCTTCTTCCCTGAGGCAACTGAAGGCTTGCTGAGGAAGCAGCAGCGAAGTGCTGTTCGCTCCAAGCCAAAGCCTCTGCGAAAGCACAGCATTCGCTGAGAAATGTTCTGTGGGCTGCTGCTGCTTGCCTGAGACCAGTCTCACGGTGGGAGAAACCCGCATACAGCGAAAGCCTCATTGCCTGGGCATCTCCCTGTGAAAGCACTGCGTTCCTTGGGAAATCGGAGTTGGGTTTGGGGATGCTGCTACTGCTTGCCTGAGCTAGACTCCGGAGCTCGATGGAAGATACTCGCATGGAGCGAAATACCCTTCGCCCTAGCATACACTATGCCTGAGAGAGAAGCCAAGAGTGGGGCAGGCTCAGCACGCCGCCCCCGGAGAAGAGAAGGAGCCGTTGGCCTTGGGGTCAGGAAACGTTCGGGAAGCAGGATAACCTGCCGTGGCATTAACAGCAGGCCGGTGGCAAGACAAGTGTCACCTGCTCCATGTGCGGAGCGATGGAACCCGGGCTGCTAAGGAGACATGAGGGGACGACTAGGGCAGAGGAGCGTGAAACACTCTGAGGAAGGAGTCTGGGCAGAAGGCAGGCCTGTCCTGCGCCTCTGGTCGCAAGGGGAGATCATCTCCTTGGCCACCTGTCCCAAGGGCAGACTTGGGCTTGCCACCAGGTGCTATACCCGGAACGCGCAGAAACAAACCCATGGAGAAACGGGCAGTCAGATGCCGTCTTCCACCAAGATGTGGCAGCGATGTGGGTGGCAGTGCGTGTGCCGGGAAAGGAGTGGAGACAGTCCCCCACAGTTCCCTGTCCCAGTGCCCGGGCGTGTGCAGTGATCCTGTCACCTCCTCTCTCCTGTGGTGAAGGCACTGGCCTAGACCCCGAGTCTGCCTGTGCGCCATAGCAAAAGGCAAAGCCTTTCCTACCCCAGGAGATGGTAATAGGCATAGAGTGCCATGCTAAGACATGCACGCTGCTGCAGGGTTGGGACTGTGTCTGCTTAGTTCGGCATAGCAAGGTGAACCCCGGGCGTGATCTTGAAGCCCGGGAAAGCAAGTCCCAAGAGGCACCAGCTCTCCCGCCTCTCTTCTTCCCTGCCGCGACAGAGTGAACACCCAAAGTTTTTCTGAGGAAACAGCAGCGAAGTGCGGTTCGTGCCAAGCTGAAAACCTCTGCGAAAGCATAGCAGTCGCGGGGAAATCAGAGTCTGTTCTGTGGGCTGCTTTTGTTGCTTGCCTTAGCCTAGTATTCGCAGCACTATGGGAGCATACGGCATAGAGCGAAATCCTCTTTGCCCTGGGCATCGCCTCTGGGAAAGCATAGCATTCTTTGTGAAACCAGATTCGGGTCTGAGGGATTCTCCTGTTGCCTGAGCTGGTCTCCTCAGCACGGTGTAATAAAACCGCATGGAACGAAATCTTCTTTGCCTGTGCATCTCTCTGCCTGAGAGAGAAGCGAGCTTGCGCCTGTGGAAAGAGCCTTAAGGAAAGGGACTTGTCTTTCACGGTGCTCCCCCGGAGCAAGCTGCCCTGTGAGAAGAGCAGGAGCCGTTGGCCTTCTGGTCTGGAAAAGGTTGCTAAGCAGGAGAGCCTTCCCAGGCAGGCACAGCGGCCAGTGACAATACAAGTGTCACTAGCTCCCTGTGCAGAGAAGGAAGTCTGGCCAGCTAAGGAGACAGGAGGGGATGAGGTGGGAGGGCGCGTGGTCCTCTCTTAGAAAGGATTCTGGGCAGAGAGCATGCCTGTCCTGAGCCTCTGGGCTTAAGGAGACAGCAGCTCCTTGGCCACCTGTCCCTGGGGCAGACATGCACTAGCCACCAGGCGCCTACCCTGAACTCGCAGAAACAGCTCCCTGAAATAACAGGGAGTCAGATGCCGTCTTCCTCCAGGATGTGGAAGCTTGGAGGAGGCACGGGGTTTCAGGGGAAGGAGTGGGAACAGTCCACCAAGGCTCCCTATTAAGTGCACGGGCGGTGTGCTGGGATCCTGTCACCTTTCCTTTCCTGTGGGGAAAGCACTGACCTAGTCCGCGAGTCCGCCTGAGCGCCAGAGTAAAGGGCCAAGCGATGCCTACACTGGGAGATGGTGGTGTGCATAGAGTGCCATCCAAGGCTACGCGCCCTATAGCAGCATCGTGGCTGTGTCTGCTTAGTTCGGCCTGGCAGGGTGATCCCAGGACGCGAACATGGATCCCTGGAAAGCAAGGACCAAGAGGCACCAGCTCTCCCGCAGCTCTTCTTCCCTGAGGCAACTGAAGGCTTGCTGAGGAAGCAGCAGCGAAGTGCTGTTCGCTCCAAGCCAAAGCCTCTGCGAAAGCACAGCATTCGCTGAGAAATGTTCTGTGGGCTGCTGCTGCTTGCCTGAGACCAGTCTCACGTTGGGAGAAACCCGCATACAGCGAAAGCCTCATTGCCTGGGCATCTCCCTGTGAAAGCACTGCGTTCCTTTGGAAATCAGAGTTGGGTTTGGGGATGCTGCTACTGCTTGCCTGAGCTAGACTCCGGAGCTCGGTGGAAGATACTCACATGGAGCGAAATACCCTTTGCCCTAGCATACCCTCTGCCTGAGAGAGAAGCCAAGAGTGGGGAAGGCTCAGCACGCCGCCCCCGGAGAAAAGAAGGAGCCGTTGGCCTTGGGGTCAGGAAACGCTCGGGAAGCAGGATAACCTGCCGTGGCATTAACAGCAGGCCGGTGGCAAGACAAGTGTCACCTGCTCCATGTGCAGAGCAATGGAACCCCGGCTGCTAAGGAGACATGAGGGGACGACTAGGGCAGAGGAGCGTGAACCACTCTGAGGAAGGAGTCTGGGCAGAAGGCAGGCCTGTCCTGTGCCTCTGGTCGCAAGGGGAGATCATCTCCTTGGCCACCTGTCCCAAGGGCAGACTTGGGCTTGCCACCAGGTGCTTTACCCGGAACGCGCAGAAACAAACCCATGGAGAAACGGGCAGTCAGATGCCGTCTTCCACCAAGATGTGGCAGCGATGTGGGTGGCAGTGCGTGTGCCGGGAAAGGAGTGGAGACAGTCCCCCACAGTTCCCTGTCCCAGTGCCCGGGCGTGTGCAGTGATCCTGTCACCTCCTCTCTCCTGTGGTGAAGGCACTGGCCTAGACCCCGAGTCTGCCTGTGCGCCAGAGCAAAAGCCAAAGCCTTACCTACCCCAGGAGATGGTAATAGGCATAGAGTGCCATGCTAAGACATGCACGCTGCTGCAGGGTTGGGACTGTGTCTGCTTAGTTCGGCATAGCAAGGTGAACCCCGGGCGTGATCTTGAAGCCCGGGAAAGCAAGTCCCAAGAGGCACCAGCTCTCCCGCCTCTCTTCTTCCCTGCCGCGACAGAGTGAACACCCAAAGTTTTTCTGAGGAAACAGCAGCGAAGTGCGGTTCGTGCCAAGCTGAAAACCTCTGCGAAAGCATAGCAGTCGCGGGGAAATCAGAGTCGGTTCTGTGGGCTGCTTTTGTTGCTTGCCTTAGCCTAGTATTCGCAGCACTATGGGAGCATACGGCATAGAGCGAAATCCTCTTTGCCGTGGGCATCGCCTCTGGGAAAGCATAGCATTCTTTGTGAAACCAGATTCGGGTCTGAGGGATTCTCCTGTTGCCTGAGCTGGTCTCCTCAGCACGGTGTAATAAACCCGCATGGAACGAAATCTTCTTTGCCTGTGCATCTCTCTGCCTGAGAGAGAAGCGAGCTTGCGCCTGTGGAAAGAGCCTTAAGGAAAGGGACTTGTCTTTCACGGTGCTCCCCAGGAGCAAGCTGCCCAGTGAGAAGAGCAGGAGCCGTTGGCCTTCTGGTCTGGAAAAGGTTGCTAAGCAGGAGAGCCTTCCCAGGCAGGCACAGCGGCCAGTGACAATAAAAGTGTCACTAGCTCCCTGTGCAGAGAAGGAAGTCTGGCCAGCTAAGGAGACAGGAGGGGATGAGGTGGGCAGGGCGCGTGGTCCTCTCTTAGAAAGGAGTCTGGGCAGAGAGCATGCCTGTCCTGAGCCTCTGGCCTTAAGGAGACAGCAGCTCCTTGGCCACCTGTCCCTGGGGCAGACATGCACTAGCCACCAGGCGCCTACCCTGAACTCGCAGAACAGCTCCCTGAAATAACGGGGTGTCAGATGCCGTCTTCCTCCAGGATGTGGAAGCTTGGAGGAGGCACGTGGTTTCAGGGGAAGGAGTGGGGACAGTCCCCCAAGACTCCCTATAAAGTGCACGGGCGGTGGGCTGGGATCCTGTCACCTTTCCTTTCCTGTGGGGAAAGCACTGGCCTAGTCCGCGAGTCCGCCTGAGCGCCAGAGTAAAGGGCCAAGCGATGCCTACACTGGGAGATGGTGGTGTGCATAGAGTGCCATCCAAGGCTACGCGCGCTATAGCAGCATCGTGGCTGTGTCTGCTTAGTTCGGCCTGGCAGGGTGATCCCAGGACGCGAACATGGATCCCTGGAAAGCAAGGACCAAGAGGCACCAGCTCTCCCGCAGCTCTTCTTCCCTGAGGCAACTGAAGGCTTGCTGAGGAAGCAGCAGCGAAGTGCTGTTCGCTCCAAGCCAAAGCCTCTGCGAAAGCACAGCATTCGCTGAGAAATGTTCTGTGGGCTGCTGCTGCTTGCCTGAGCCCAGTCTCACGGTGGGAGAAACCCGCATACAGCGAAAGCCTCATTGCCTGGGCATCTCCCTGTGAAAGCACTGCGTTCCTTGGGAAATCAGAGTTGGGTTTGGGGATGCTGCTACTGCTTGCCTGAGCTAGACTCCGGAGCTCGGTGGAAGATACTCACATGGAGCGAAATACCCTTTGCCCTAGCATACCCTCTGCCTGAGAGAGAAGCCAAGAGTGGGGAAGGCTCAGCACGCCGCCCCCGGAGAAAAGAAGGAGCCGTTGGCCTTGGGGTCAGGAAACGCTCGGGAAGCAGGATAACCTGCCGTGGCATTAACAGCAGGCCGGTGGCAAGACAAGTGTCACCTGCTCCATGTGCAGAGAAATGGAACCCCGGCTGCTAAGGAGACATGAGGGGACGCCTAGGGCAGAGGAGCGTGAACCACTCTGAGGAAGGAGTCTGGGCAGAAGGCAGGCCTGTCCTGTGCCTCTGGTCGCAAGGGGAGATCATCTCCTTGGCCACCTGTCCCAAGGGCAGACTTGGGCTTGCCACCAGGTGCTATACCCGGAACGCGCAGAAACAAACCCATGGAGAAACGGGCAGTCAGATGCCGTCTTCCACCAAGATGTGGCAGCGATGTGGGTGGCAGTGCGTGTGCCGGGAAAGGAGTGGAGACAGTCCCCCACAGTTCCCTGTCCCAGTGCCCGGGCGTGTGCAGTGATCCTGTCACCTCCTCTCTCCTGTGGTGAAGGCACTGGCCTAGACCCCGAGTCTGCCTGTGCGCCAGAGCAAAAGGCAAAGCCTTTCCTACCCCAGGAGATGGTAATAGGCATAGAGTGCCATGCTAAGACATGCACGCTGCTGCAGGGTTGGGACTGTGTCTGCTTAGTTCGGCATAGCAAGGTGAACCCCGGGCGTGATCTTGAAGCCCGGGAAAGCAAGTCCCAAGAGGCACCAGCTCTCCCGCCTCTCTTCTTCCCTGCCGCGACAGAGTGAACACCCAAAGTTTTTCTGAGGAAACAGCAGCGAAGTGCGGTTCGTGCCAAGCTGAAAACCTCTGCGAAAGCATAGCAGTCGCGGGGAAATCAGAGTCGGTTCTGTGGGCTGCTTTTGTTGCTTGCCTTAGCCTAGTATTCGCAGCACTATGGGAGCATACGGCATAGAGCGAAATCCTCTTTGCCCTGGGCATCGCCTCTGGGAAAGCATAGCATTCTTTGTGAAACCAGATTCGGGTCTGAGGGATTCTCCTGTTGCCTGAGCTGGTCTCCTCAGCACGGTGTAATAAACCTGCATGGAACGAAATCTTCTTTGCCTGTGCATCTCTCTACCTGAGAGAGAAGCGAGCTTGCGCCTGTGGAAAGAGCCTTAAGGAAAGGGACTTGTCTTTCACGGTGCTCCCCAGGAGCAAGCTGCCCAGTGAGAAGAGCAGGAGCCGTTGGCCTTCTGGTCTGGAAAAGGTTGCTAAGCAGGAGAGCCTTCCCAGGCAGGCACAGCGGCCAGTGACAATACAAGTGTCACTAGCTCCCTGTGCAGGGAAGGACGTCTGGCCAGCTAAGGAGACAGGAGGGGATGAGGTGGGCAGGGCGCGTGGTCCTCTCTTAGAAAGGAGTCTGGGCAGAGAGCATGCCTGTCCTGAGCCTCTGGGCTTAAGGAGACAGCAGCTCCTTGGCCACCTGTCCCTGGGGCAGACATGCACTAGCCACCAGGCGCCTACCCTGAACTTGCAGAAACAGCTCCCTGAAATAACGGGGAGTCAGATGCCGTCTTCCTCCAGGATGTGGAAGCTTGGAGGAGGCACGGGGTTTCAGGGGAAGGAGTCGGGACAGTCCCCCAAAGCTCCCTATTAAGTGCACGGGCGGTGTGCTGGGATCCTGTCACCTTTCCTTTCCTGTGGGGAAAGCACTGGCCTAGTCCGCGAGTCCGCCTGAGCGCCAGAGTAAAGGGCCAAGCGATGCCTACACTGGGAGATGGTGGTGTGCATAGAGTGCCATCCAAGGCTACGCGCGCTATAGCAGCATCGTGGCTGTGTCTGCTTAGTTCGGCCTGGCAGGGTGATCCCAGGACGCGAACATGGATCCCTGGAAAGCAAGGACCAAGAGGCACCAGCTCTCCTGCAGCTCTTCTTCCCTGAGGCAACTGAAGGCTTGCTGAGGAAGCAGCAGCGAAGTGCTGTTCGCTCCAAGCCAAAGCCTCTGCGAAAGCACAGCATTCGCTGAGAAATGTTCTGTGGGCTGCTGCTGCTTGCCTGAGCCCAGTCTCACGGTGGGAGAAACCCGCATACAGCGAAAGCCTCATTGCCTGGGCATCTCCCTGTGAAAGCACTGCGTTCCTTGGGAAATCAGTGTTGGGTTTGGGGATGCTGCTACTGCTTGCCTGAGCTAGACTCCGGAGCTCGGTGGAAGATACTCGATGGAGCGAAATACCCTTTGCCCTAGCATACCCTCTGCCTGAGAGAGAAGCCAAGAGTGGGGAAGGCTCAGCACGCCGCCCCCGGAGAAGAGAAGGAGCCGTTGGCCTTGGGGTCAGGAAACGCTCGGGAAGCAGGATAACCTGCCGTGGCATTAACAGCAGGCCGGTGGCAAGACAAGTGTCACCTGCTCCATGTGCGGAGCGATGGAACCCCGGCTGCTAAGGAGACCTGAGGGGACGACTAGGGCAGAGGAGCGTGAACCACTCTGAGGAAGGAGTCTGGGCAGAAGGCAGGCCTGTCCTGTGCCTCTGGTCGCAAGGGGAGATCATCTCCTTGGCCACCTGTCCCAAGGGCAGACTTGGGCTTGCCACCAGGTGCTATACCTGGAACGCGCAGAAACAAACCCATGGAGAAACGGGCAGTCAGATGCCGTCTTCCACCAAGATGTGGCAGCGATGTGGGTGGCAGTGCGTGTGCCGGGAAAGGAGTGGAGACAGTCCCCCACAGTTCCCTGTCCCAGTGCCCGGGCGTGTGCAGTGATCCTGTCACCTCCTCTCTCCTGTGGTGAAGGCACTGGCCTAGACCCCGAGTCTGCCTGTGCGCCAGAGCAAAAGGCAAAGCCTTTCCTACCCCAGGAGATGGTAATAGGCATAGAGTGCCATGCTAAGACATGCACGCTGCTGCAGGGTTGGGACTGTGTCTGCTTAGTTTGGCATAGCAAGGTGAACCCCGGGCGTGATCTTGAAGCCCGGGAAAGCAAGTCCCAAGAGGCACCAGCTCTCCCGCCTCTCTTCTTCCCTGCCGCGACAGAGTGAACACCCAAAGTTTTTCTGAGGAAACAGCAGCGAAGTGCGGTTCGTGCCAAGCTGAAAACCTCTGCGAAAGCATAGCAGTCGCGGGGAAATCAGAGTCGGTTCTGTGGGCTGCTTTTGTTGCTTGCCTTAGCCTAGTATTCGCAGCACTATGGGAGCATACGGCATAGAGCAAATCCTCTTTGCCCTGGGCATCGCCACTGGGAAAGCATAGCATTCTTTGCGAAACCAGATTCAGGTCTGAGGGATTCTCCTGTTGCCTGAGCTGGTCTCCTCAGCACGGTGTAATAAACCCGCATGGAACGAAATCTTCTTTGCCTGTGCATCTCTCTGCCTGAGAGAGAAGCGAGCTTGCGCCTGTGGAAAGAGCCTTAAGGAAAGGGACTTGTCTTTCACGGTGCTCCCCAGGAGCATGTCTGTGAAAGTTGCAGCAAGCTGCCCAGTGAGAAGAGCAGGAGCCGTTGGCCTTCTGGTCTGGAAAAGGTTGCTAAGCAGGAGAGCCTTCCCAGGCAGGCACAGCGGCCAGTGACAATACAAGTGTCACTAGCTCCCTGTGCAGAGAAGGAAGTCTGGCCAGCTAAGGAGACAGGAGGGGATGAGGTGGGAGGGCGCGTGGTCCTCTCTTAGAAAGGATTCTGGGCAGAGAGCATGCCTGTCCTGAGCCTCTGGGCTTAAGGAGACAGCAGCTCCTTGGCCACCTGTCCCTGGGGCAGACATGCACTAGCCACCAGGCGCCTACCCTGAACTCGCAGATACAGCTCCCTGAAATAACAGGGAGTCAGATGCCGTCTTCCTCCAGGATGTGGAAGCTTGGAGGAGGCACGGGGTTTCAGGGGAAGGAGTGGGAACAGTCCACCAAGGCTCCCTATTAAGTGCACGGGCGGTGTGCTGGGATCCTGTCACCTTTCCTTTCCTGTGGGGAAAGCACTGACCTAGTCCGCGAGTCCGCCTGAGCGCCAGAGTAAAGGGCCAAGCGATGCCTACACTGGGAGATGGTGGTGTGAATAGAGTGCCATCCAAGGCTACGCGCCCTATAGCAGCATCGTGGCTGTGTCTGCTTAGTTCGGCCTGGCAGGGTGATCCCAGGACGCGAACATGGATCCCTGGAAAGCAAGGACCAAGAGGCACCAGCTCTCCCGCAGCTCTTCTTCCCTGAGGCAACTGAAGGCTTGCTGAGGAAGCAGCAGCGAAGTGCTGTTCGCTCCAAGCCAAAGCCTCTGCGAAAGCACAGCATTCGCTGAGAAATGTTCTGTGGGCTGCTGCTGCTTGCCTGAGCCCAGTCTCACGGTGGGAGAAACCCGCATACAGCGAAAGCCTCATTGCCTGGGCATCTCCCTGTGAAAGCACTGCGTTCCTTGGGAAATCGGAGTTGGGTTTGGGGATGCTGCTACTGCTTGCCTGAGCTAGACTCCGGAGCTCGATGGAAGATACTCGCATGGAGCGAAATACCCTTCGCCCTAGCATACACTATGCCTGAGAGAGAAGCCAAGAGTGGGGCAGGCTCAGCACGCCGCCCCCGGAGAAGAGAAGGAGCCGTTGGCCTTGGGGTCAGGAAACGTTCGGGAAGCAGGATAACCTGCCGTGGCATTAACAGCAGGCCGGTGGCAAGACAAGTGTCACCTGCTCCATGTGCGGAGCGATGGAACCCGGGCTGCTAAGGAGACATGAGGGGACGACTAGGGCAGAGGAGCGTGAAACACTCTGAGGAAGGAGTCTGGGCAGAAGGCAGGCCTGTCCTGCGCCTCTGGTCGCAAGGGGAGATCATCTCCTTGGCCACCTGTCCCAAGGGCAGACTTGGGCTTGCCACCAGGTGCTATACCCGGAACGCGCAGAAACAAACCCATGGAGAAACGGGCAGTCAGATGCCGTCTTCCACCAAGATGTGGCAGCGATGTGGGTGGCAGTGCGTGTGCCGGGAAAGGAGTGGAGACAGTCCCCCACAGTTCCCTGTCCCAGTGCCCGGGCGTGTGCAGTGATCCTGTCACCTCCTCTCTCCTGTGGTGAAGGCACTGGCCTAGACCCCGAGTCTGCCTGTGCGCCATAGCAAAAGGCAAAGCCTTTCCTACCCCAGGAGATGGTAATAGGCATAGAGTGCCATGCTAAGACATGCACGCTGCTGCAGGGTTGGGACTGTGTCTGCTTAGTTCGGCATAGCAAGGTGAACCCCGGGCGTGATCTTGAAGCCCGGGAAAGCAAGTCCCAAGAGGCACCAGCTCTCCCGCCTCTCTTCTTCCCTGCCGCGACAGAGTGAACACCCAAAGTTTTTCTGAGGAAACAGCAGCGAAGTGCGGTTCGTGCCAAGCTGAAAACCTCTGCGAAAGCATAGCAGTCGCGGGGAAATCAGAGTCTGTTCTGTGGGCTGCTTTTGTTGCTTGCCTTAGCCTAGTATTCGCAGCACTATGGGAGCATACGGCATAGAGCGAAATCCTCTTTGCCCTGGGCATCGCCTCTGGGAAAGCATAGCATTCTTTGTGAAACCAGATTCGGGTCTGAGGGATTCTCCTGTTGCCTGAGCTGGTCTCCTCAGCACGGTGTAATAAAACCGCATGGAACGAAATCTTCTTTGCCTGTGCATCTCTCTGCCTGAGAGAGAAGCGAGCTTGCGCCTGTGGAAAGAGCCTTAAGGAAAGGGACTTGTCTTTCACGGTGCTCCCCCGGAGCAAGCTGCCCTGTGAGAAGAGCAGGAGCCGTTGGCCTTATGGTCTGGAAAAGGTTGCTAAGCAGGAGAGCCTTCCCAGGCAGGCACAGCGGCCAGTGACAATACAAGTGTCACTAGCTCCCTGTGCAGAGAAGGAAGTCTGGCCAGCTAAGGAGACAGGAGGGGATGAGGTGGGCAGGGCGCGTGGTCCTCTCTTAGAAAGGAGTCTGGGCAGAGAGCATGCCTGTCCTGAGCCTCTGGGCTTAAGGAGACAGCAGCTCCTTGGCCACCTGTCCCTGGGGCAGACATGCACTAGCCACCAGGCGCCTACCCTGAACTTGCAGAAACAGCTCCCTGAAATAACGGGGAGTCAGATGCCGTCTTCCTCCAGGATGTGGAAGCTTGGAGGAGGCACGGGGTTTCAGGGGAAGGAGTGGGGACAGTCCCCCAAAGCTCCCTATTAAGTGCACGGGCGGTGTGCTGGGATCCTGTCACCTTTCCTTTCCTGTGGGGAAAGCACTGGCCTAGTCCGCGAGTCCGCCTGAGCGCCAGAGTAAAGGGCCAAGCGATGCCTACACTGGGAGATGGTGGTGTGCATAGAGTGCCATCCAAGGCTACGCGCGCTATAGCAGCATCGTGGCTGTGTCTGCTTAGTTCGGCCTGGCAGGGTGATCCCAGGACGCGAACATGGATCCCTGGAAAGCAAGGACCAAGAGGCACCAGCTCTCCTGCAGCTCTTCTTCCCTGAGGCAACTGAAGGCTTGCTGAGGAAGCAGCAGCGAAGTGCTGTTCGCTCCAAGCCAAAGCCTCTGCGAAAGCACAGCATTCGCTGAGAAATGTTCTGTGGGCTGCTGCTGCTTGCCTGAGCCCAGTCTCACGGTGGGAGAAACCCGCATACAGCGAAAGCCTCATTGCTTGGGCATCTCCCTGTGAAAGCACTGCGTTCCTTGGGAAATCAGAGTTGGGTTTGGGGATGCTGCTACTGCTTGCCTGAGCTAGACTCCGGAGCTCGGTGGAAGATACTCGCATGGAGCGAAATACCCTTTGCCCTAGCATACCCTCTGCCTGAGAGAGAAGCCAAGAGTGGGGAAGGCTCAGCACGCCGCCCCCGGAGAAGAGAAGGAGCCGTTGGCCTTGGGGTCAGGAAACGCTCGGGAAGCAGGATAACCTGCCGTGGCATTAACAGCAGGCCGGTGGCAAGACAAGTGTCACCTGCTCCATGTGCGGAGCGATGGAACCCCGGCTGCTAAGGAGACCTGAGGGGACGACTAGGGCAGAGGAGCGTGAACCACTCTGAGGAAGGAGTCTGGGCAGAAGGCAGGCCTGTCCTGTGCCTCTGGTCGCAAGGGGAGATCATCTCCTTGGCCACCTGTCCCAAGGGCAGACTTGGGCTTGCCACCAGGTGCTATACCTGGAACGCGCAGAAACAAACCCATGGAGAAACGGGCAGTCAGATGCCGTCTTCCACCAAGATGTGGCAGCGATGTGGGTGGCAGTGCGTGTGCCGGGAAAGGAGTGGAGACAGTCCCCCACAGTTCCCTGTCCCAATGCCCGGGCGTGTGCAGTGATCCTGTCACCTCCTCTCTCCTGTGGTGAAGGCACTGGCCTAGACCCCGAGTCTGCCTGTGCGCCAGAGCAAAAGGCAAAGCCTTTCCTACCCCAGGAGATGGTAATAGGCATAGAGTGCCATGCTAAGACATGCACGCTGCTGCAGGGTTGGGACTGTGTCTGCTTAGTTCGGCATAGCAAGGTGAACCCCGGGCGTGATCTTGAAGCCCGGGAAAGCAAGTCCCAAGAGGCACCAGCTCTCCCGCCTCTCTTCTTCCCTGCCGCGACAGAGTGAACACCCAAAGTTTTTCTGAGGAAACAGCAGCGAAGTGCGGTTCATGCCAAGCTGAAAACCTCTGCGAAAGCATAGCAGTCGCGGGGAAATCAGAGTCGGTTCTGTGGGCTGCTTTTGTTGCTTGCCTTAGCCTAGTATTCGCAGCACTATGGGAGCATACGGCATAGAGCAAATCCTCTTTGCCCTGGGCATCGCCACTGGGAAAGCATAGCATTCTTTGCGAAACCAGATTCAGGTCTGAGGGATTCTCCTGTTGCCTGAGCTGGTCTCCTCAGCACGGTGTAATAAACCCGCATGGAACGAAATCTTCTTTGCCTGTGCATCTCTCTGCCTGAGAGAGAAGCGAGCTTGCGCCTGTGGAAAGAGCCTAAGGAAAGGGACTTGTCTTTCACGGTGCTCCCCAGGAGCATGTCTGTGAAAGTTGCAGCAAGCTGCCCAGTGAGAAGAGCAGGAGCCGTTGGCCTTCTGGTCTGGAAAAGGTTGCTAAGCAGGAGAGCCTTCCCAGGCAGGCACAGCGGCCAGTGACAATACAAGTGTCACTAGCTCCCTGTGCAGAGAAGGAAGTCTGGCCAGCTAAGGAGACAGGAGGGGATGAGGTGGGAGGGCGCGTGGTCCTCTCTTAGAAAGGATTCTGGGCAGAGAGCATGCCTGTCCTGAGCCTCTGGGCTTAAGGAGACAGCAGCTCCTTGGCCACCTGTCCCTGGGGCAGACATGCACTAGCCACCAGGCGCCTACCCTGAACTCGCAGATACAGCTCCCTGAAATAACAGGGAGTCAGATGCCGTCTTCCTCCAGGATGTGGAAGCTTGGAGGAGGCACGGGGTTTCAGGGGAAGGAGTGGGAACAGTCCACCAAGGCTCCCTATTAAGTGCACGGGCGGTGTGCTGGGATCCTGTCACCTTTCCTTTCCTGTGGGGAAAGCACTGACCTAGTCCGCGAGTCCGCCTGAGCGCCAGAGTAAAGGGCCAAGCGATGCCTACACTGGGAGATGGTGGTGTGCATAGAGTGCCATCCAAGGCTACGCGCCCTATAGCAGCATCGTGGCTGTGTCTGCTTAGTTCGGCCTGGCAGGGTGATCCCAGGACGCGAACATGGATCCCTGGAAAGCAAGGACCAAGAGGCACCAGCTCTCCCGCAGCTCTTCTTCCCTGAGGCAACTGAAGGCTTGCTGAGGAAGCAGCAGCGAAGTGCTGTTCGCTCCAAGCCAAAGCCTCTGCGAAAGCACAGCATTCGCTGAGAAATGTTCTGTGGGCTGCTGCTGCTTGCCTGAGACCAGTCTCACGTTGGGAGAAACCCGCATACAGCGAGAGCCTCATTGCCTGGGCATCTCCCTGTGAAAGCACTGCGTTCCTTGGGAAATCGGAGTTGGGTTTGGGGATGCTGCTACTGCTTGCCTGAGCTAGACTCCGGAGCTCGATGGAAGATACTCGCATGGAGCGAAATACCATTCGCCCTAGCATACACTATGCCTGAGAGAGAAGCCAAGAGTGGGGCAGGCTCAGCACGCCGCCCCCGGAGAAGAGAAGGAGCCGTTGGCCTTGGGGTCAGGAAACGTTCGGGAAGCAGGATAACCTGCCGTGGCATTAACAGCAGGCCGGTGGCAAGACAAGTGTCACCTGCTCCATGTGCGGAGCGATGGAACCCGGGCTGCTAAGGAGACATGAGGGGACGACTAGGGCAGAGGAGCGTGAAACACTCTGAGGAAGGAGTCTGGGCAGAAGGCAGGCCTGTCCTGTGCCTCTGGTCGCAAGGGGAGATCATCTCCTTGGCCACCTGTCCCAAGGGCAGACTTGGGCTTGCCACCAGGTGCTATACCCGGAACGCGCAGAAACAAACCCATGGAGAAACGGGCAGTCAGATGCCGTCTTCCACCAAGATGTGGCAGCGATGTGGGTGGCAGTGCGTGTGCCGGGAAAGGAGTGGAGACAGTCCCCCACAGTTCCCTGTCCCAGTGCCCGGGCGTGTGCAGTGATCCTGTCACCTCCTCTCTCCTGTGGTGAAGGCACTGGCCTAGACCCCGAGTCTGCCTGTGCGCCAGAGCAAAAGGCAAAGCCTTTCCTACCCCAGGAGATGGTAATAGGCATAGAGTGCCATGCTAAGACATGCACGCTGCTGCAGGGTTGGGACTGTGTCTGCTTAGTTCGGCATAGCAAGGTGAACCCCGGGCGTGATCTTGAAGCCCGGGAAAGCAAGTCCCAAGAGGCACCAGCTCTCCCGCCTCTCTTCTTCCCTGCCGCGACAGAGTGAACACCCAAAGTTTTTCTGAGGAAACAGCAGCGAAGTGCGGTTCGTGCCAAGCTGAAAACCTCTGCGAAAGCATAGCAGTCGCGGGGAAATCAGAGTCTGTTCTGTGGGCTGCTTTTGTTGCTTGCCTTAGCCTAGTATTCGCAGCACTATGGGAGCATACGGCATAGAGCGAAATCCTCTTTGCCCTGGGCATCGCCTCTGGGAAAGCATAGCATTCTTTGTGAAACCAGATTCGGGTCTGAGGGATTCTCCTGTTGCCTGAGCTGGTCTCCTCAGCACGGTGTAATAAAACCGCATGGAACGAAATCTTCTTTGCCTGTGCATCTCTCTGCCTGAGAGAGAAGCGAGCTTGCGCCTGTGGAAAGAGCCTTAAGGAAAGGGACTTGTCTTTCACGGTGCTCCCCCGGAGCAAGCTGCCCTGTGAGAAGAGCAGGAGCCGTTGGCCTTATGGTCTGGAAAAGGTTGCTAAGCAGGAGAGCCTTCCCAGGCAGGCACAGCGGCCAGTGACAATACAAGTGTCACTAGCTCCCTGTGCAGAGAAGGAAGTCTGGCCAGCTAAGGAGACAGGAGGGGATGAGGTGGGCAGGGCGCGTGGTCCTCTCTTAGAAAGGAGTCTGGGCAGAGAGCATGCCTGTCCTGAGCCTCTGGGCTTAAGGAGACAGCAGCTCCTTGGCCACCTGTCCCTGGGGCAGACATGCACTAGCCACCAGGCGCCTACCCTGAACTTGCAGAAACAGCTCCCTGAAATAACGGGGAGTCAGATGCCGTCTTCCTCCAGGATGTGGAAGCTTGGAGGAGGCACGGGGTTTCAGGGGAAGGAGTCGGGACAGTCCCCCAAAGCTCCCTATTAAGTGCACGGGCGGTGTGCTGGGATCCTGTCACCTTTCCTTTCCTGTGGGGAAAGCACTGGCCTAGTCCGCGAGTCCGCCTGAGCGCCAGAGTAAAGGGCCAAGCGATGCCTACACTGGGAGATGGTGGTGTGCATAGAGTGCCATCCAAGGCTACGCGCGCTATAGCAGCATCGTGGCTGTGTCTGCTTAGTTCGGCCTGGCAGGGTGATCCCAGGACGCGAACATGGATCCCTGGAAAGCAAGGACCAAGAGGCACCAGCTCTCCTGCAGCTCTTCTTCCCTGAGGCAACTGAAGGCTTGCTGAGGAAGCAGCAGCGAAGTGCTGTTCGCTCCAAGCCAAAGCCTCTGCGAAAGCACAGCATTCGCTGAGAAATGTTCTGTGGGCTGCTGCTGCTTGCCTGAGCCCAGTCTCACGGTGGGAGAAACCCGCATACAGCGAAAGCCTCATTGCCTGGGCATCTCCCTGTGAAAGCACTGCGTTCCTTGGGAAATCAGTGTTGGGTTTGGGGATGCTGCTACTGCTTGCCTGAGCTAGACTCCGGAGCTCGGTGGAAGATACTCGCATGGAGCGAAATACCCTTTGCCCTAGCATACCCTCTGCCTGAGAGAGAAGCCAAGAGTGGGGAAGGCTCAGCACGCCGCCCCCGGAGAAGAGAAGGAGCCGTTGGCCTTGGGGTCAGGAAACGCTCGGGAAGCAGGATAACCTGCCGTGGCATTAACAGCAGGCCGGTGGCAAGACAAGTGTCACCTGCTCCATGTGCGGAGCGATGGAACCCCGGCTGCTAAGGAGACCTGAGGGGACGACTAGGGCAGAGGAGCGTGAACCACTCTGAGGAAGGAGTCTGGGCAGAAGGCAGGCCTGTCCTGTGCCTCTGGTCGCAAGGGGAGATCATCTCCTTGGCCACCTGTCCCAAGGGCAGACTTGGGCTTGCCACCAGGTGCTATACCTGGAACGCGCAGAAACAAACCCATGGAGAAACGGGCAGTCAGATGCCGTCTTCCACCAAGATGTGGCAGCGATGTGGGTGGCAGTGCGTGTGCCGGGAAAGGAGTGGAGACAGTCCCCCACAGTTCCCTGTCCCAGTGCCCGGGCGTGTGCAGTGATCCTGTCACCTCCTCTCTCCTGTGGTGAAGGCACTGGCCTAGACCCCGAGTCTGCCTGTGCGCCAGAGCAAAAGGCAAAGCCTTTCCTACCCCAGGAGATGGTAATAGGCATAGAGTGCCATGCTAAGACATGCACGCTGCTGCAGGGTTGGGACTGTGTCTGCTTAGTTTGGCATAGCAAGGTGAACCCCGGGCGTGATCTTGAAGCCCGGGAAAGCAAGTCCCAAGAGGCACCAGCTCTCCCGCCTCTCTTCTTCCCTGCCGCGACAGAGTGAACACCCAAAGTTTTTCTGAGGAAACAGCAGCGAAGTGCGGTTCGTGCCAAGCTGAAAACCTCTGCGAAAGCATAGCAGTCGCGGGGAAATCAGAGTCGGTTCTGTGGGCTGCTTTTGTTGCTTGCCTTAGCCTAGTATTCGCAGCACTATGGGAGCATACGGCATAGAGCAAATCCTCTTTGCCCTGGGCATCGCCACTGGGAAAGCATAGCATTCTTTGCGAAACCAGATTCAGGTCTGAGGGATTCTCCTGTTGCCTGAGCTGGTCTCCTCAGCACGGTGTAATAAACCCGCATGGAACGAAATCTTCTTTGCCTGTGCATCTCTCTGCCTGAGAGAGAAGCGAGCTTGCGCCTGTGGAAAGAGCCTTAAGGAAAGGGACTTGTCTTTCACGGTGCTCCCCAGGAGCATGTCTGTGAAAGTTGCAGCAAGCTGCCCAGTGAGAAGAGCAGGAGCCGTTGGCCTTCTGGTCTGGAAAAGGTTGCTAAGCAGGAGAGCCTTCCCAGGCAGGCACAGCGGCCAGTGACAATACAAGTGTCACTAGCTCCCTGTGCAGAGAAGGAAGTCTGGCCAGCTAAGGAGACAGGAGGGGATGAGGTGGGAGGGCGCGTGGTCCTCTCTTAGAAAGGATTCTGGGCAGAGAGCATGCCTGTCCTGAGCCTCTGGGCTTAAGGAGACAGCAGCTCCTTGGCCACCTGTCCCTGGGGCAGACATGCACTAGCCACCAGGCGCCTACCCTGAACTCGCAGATACAGCTCCCTGAAATAACAGGGAGTCAGATGCCGTCTTCCTCCAGGATGTGGAAGCTTGGAGGAGGCACGGGGTTTCAGGGGAAGGAGTGGGAACAGTCCACCAAGGCTCCCTATTAAGTGCACGGGCGGTGTGCTGGGATCCTGTCACCTTTCCTTTCCTGTGGGGAAAGCACTGACCTAGTCCGCGAGTCCGCCTGAGCGCCAGAGTAAAGGGCCAAGCGATGCCTACACTGGGAGATGGTGGTGTGAATAGAGTGCCATCCAAGGCTACGCGCCCTATAGCAGCATCGTGGCTGTGTCTGCTTAGTTCGGCCTGGCAGGGTGATCCCAGGACGCGAACATGGATCCCTGGAAAGCAAGGACCAAGAGGCACCAGCTCTCCCGCAGCTCTTCTTCCCTGAGGCAACTGAAGGCTTGCTGAGGAAGCAGCAGCGAAGTGCTGTTCGCTCCAAGCCAAAGCCTCTGCGAAAGCACAGCATTCGCTGAGAAATGTTCTGTGGGCTGCTGCTGCTTGCCTGAGCCCAGTCTCACGGTGGGAGAAACCCGCATACAGCGAAAGCCTCATTGCCTGGGCATCTCCCTGTGAAAGCACTGCGTTCCTTGGGAAATCGGAGTTGGGTTTGGGGATGCTGCTACTGCTTGCCTGAGCTAGACTCCGGAGCTCGATGGAAGATACTCGCATGGAGCGAAATACCCTTCGCCCTAGCATACACTATGCCTGAGAGAGAAGCCAAGAGTGGGGCAGGCTCAGCACGCCGCCCCCGGAGAAGAGAAGGAGCCGTTGGCCTTGGGGTCAGGAAACGTTCGGGAAGCAGGATAACCTGCCGTGGCATTAACAGCAGGCCGGTGGCAAGACAAGTGTCACCTGCTCCATGTGCGGAGCGATGGAACCCGGGCTGCTAAGGAGACATGAGGGGACGACTAGGGCAGAGGAGCGTGAAACACTCTGAGGAAGGAGTCTGGGCAGAAGGCAGGCCTGTCCTGCGCCTCTGGTCGCAAGGGGAGATCATCTCCTTGGCCACCTGTCCCAAGGGCAGACTTGGGCTTGCCACCAGGTGCTATACCCGGAACGCGCAGAAACAAACCCATGGAGAAACGGGCAGTCAGATGCCGTCTTCCACCAAGATGTGGCAGCGATGTGGGTGGCAGTGCGTGTGCCGGGAAAGGAGTGGAGACAGTCCCCCACAGTTCCCTGTCCCAGTGCCCGGGCGTGTGCAGTGATCCTGTCACCTCCTCTCTCCTGTGGTGAAGGCACTGGCCTAGACCCCGAGTCTGCCTGTGCGCCATAGCAAAAGGCAAAGCCTTTCCTACCCCAGGAGATGGTAATAGGCATAGAGTGCCATGCTAAGACATGCACGCTGCTGCAGGGTTGGGACTGTGTCTGCTTAGTTCGGCATAGCAAGGTGAACCCCGGGCGTGATCTTGAAGCCCGGGAAAGCAAGTCCCAAGAGGCACCAGCTCTCCCGCCTCTCTTCTTCCCTGCCGCGACAGAGTGAACACCCAAAGTTTTTCTGAGGAAACAGCAGCGAAGTGCGGTTCGTGCCAAGCTGAAAACCTCTGCGAAAGCATAGCAGTCGCGGGGAAATCAGAGTCTGTTCTGTGGGCTGCTTTTGTTGCTTGCCTTAGCCTAGTATTCGCAGCACTATGGGAGCATACGGCATAGAGCGAAATCCTCTTTGCCCTGGGCATCGCCTCTGGGAAAGCATAGCATTCTTTGTGAAACCAGATTCGGGTCTGAGGGATTCTCCTGTTGCCTGAGCTGGTCTCCTCAGCACGGTGTAATAAAACCGCATGGAACGAAATCTTCTTTGCCTGTGCATCTCTCTGCCTGAGAGAGAAGCGAGCTTGCGCCTGTGGAAAGAGCCTTAAGGAAAGGGACTTGTCTTTCACGGTGCTCCCCCGGAGCAAGCTGCCCTGTGAGAAGAGCAGGAGCCGTTGGCCTTATGGTCTGGAAAAGGTTGCTAAGCAGGAGAGCCTTCCCAGGCAGGCACAGCGGCCAGTGACAATACAAGTGTCACTAGCTCCCTGTGCAGAGAAGGAAGTCTGGCCAGCTAAGGAGACAGGAGGGGATGAGGTGGGCAGGGCGCGTGGTCCTCTCTTAGAAAGGAGTCTGGGCAGAGAGCATGCCTGTCCTGAGCCTCTGGGCTTAAGGAGACAGCAGCTCCTTGGCCACCTGTCCCTGGGGCAGACATGCACTAGCCACCAGGCGCCTACCCTGAACTTGCAGAAACAGCTCCCTGAAATAACGGGGAGTCAGATGCCGTCTTCCTCCAGGATGTGGAAGCTTGGAGGAGGCACGGGGTTTCAGGGGAAGGAGTGGGGACAGTCCCCCAAAGCTCCCTATTAAGTGCACGGGCGGTGTGCTGGGATCCTGTCACCTTTCCTTTCCTGTGGGGAAAGCACTGGCCTAGTCCGCGAGTCCGCCT
Organism: Mustela nivalis; assembly: GCF_964662115.1. NCBI lineage: Eukaryota > Metazoa > Chordata > Mammalia > Carnivora > Mustelidae > Mustela > Mustela nivalis. The sequence goes on along the minus strand of NW_028135711.1, from coordinate 76,199 downwards.
GAGCGCCAGAGTAAAGGGCCAAGCGATGCCTACACTGGGAGATGGTGGTGTGCATAGAGTGCCATCCAAGGCTACGCGCGCTATAGCAGCATCGTGGCTGTGTCTGCTTAGTTCGGCCTGGCAGGGTGATCCCAGGACGCGAACATGGATCCCTGGAAAGCAAGGACCAAGAGGCACCAGCTCTCCTGCAGCTCTTCTTCCCTGAGGCAACTGAAGGCTTGCTGAGGAAGCAGCAGCGAAGTGCTGTTCGCTCCAAGCCAAAGCCTCTGCGAAAGCACAGCATTCGCTGAGAAATGTTCTGTGGGCTGCTGCTGCTTGCCTGAGCCCAGTCTCACGGTGGGAGAAACCCGCATACAGCGAAAGCCTCATTGCTTGGGCATCTCCCTGTGAAAGCACTGCGTTCCTTGGGAAATCAGAGTTGGGTTTGGGGATGCTGCTACTGCTTGCCTGAGCTAGACTCCGGAGCTCGGTGGAAGATACTCGCATGGAGCGAAATACCCTTTGCCCTAGCATACCCTCTGCCTGAGAGAGAAGCCAAGAGTGGGGAAGGCTCAGCACGCCGCCCCCGGAGAAGAGAAGGAGCCGTTGGCCTTGGGGTCAGGAAACGCTCGGGAAGCAGGATAACCTGCCGTGGCATTAACAGCAGGCCGGTGGCAAGACAAGTGTCACCTGCTCCATGTGCGGAGCGATGGAACCCCGGCTGCTAAGGAGACCTGAGGGGACGACTAGGGCAGAGGAGCGTGAACCACTCTGAGGAAGGAGTCTGGGCAGAAGGCAGGCCTGTCCTGTGCCTCTGGTCGCAAGGGGAGATCATCTCCTTGGCCACCTGTCCCAAGGGCAGACTTGGGCTTGCCACCAGGTGCTATACCTGGAACGCGCAGAAACAAACCCATGGAGAAACGGGCAGTCAGATGCCGTCTTCCACCAAGATGTGGCAGCGATGTGGGTGGCAGTGCGTGTGCCGGGAAAGGAGTGGAGACAGTCCCCCACAGTTCCCTGTCCCAATGCCCGGGCGTGTGCAGTGATCCTGTCACCTCCTCTCTCCTGTGGTGAAGGCACTGGCCTAGACCCCGAGTCTGCCTGTGCGCCAGAGCAAAAGGCAAAGCCTTTCCTACCCCAGGAGTTGGTAATAGGCATAGAGTGCCATGCTAAGACATGCACGCTGCTGCAGGGTTGGGACTGTGTCTGCTTAGTTCGGCATAGCAAGGTGAACCCCGGGCGTGATCTTGAAGCCCGGGAAAGCAAGTCCCAAGAGGCACCAGCTCTCCCGCCTCTCTTCTTCCCTGCCGCGACAGAGTGAACACCCAAAGTTTTTCTGAGGAAACAGCAGCGAAGTGCGGTTCATGCCAAGCTGAAAACCTCTGCGAAAGCATAGCAGTCGCGGGGAAATCAGAGTCGGTTCTGTGGGCTGCTTTTGTTGCTTGCCTTAGCCTAGTATTCGCAGCACTATGGGAGCATACGGCATAGAGCAAATCCTCTTTGCCCTGGGCATCGCCACTGGGAAAGCATAGCATTCTTTGCGAAACCAGATTCAGGTCTGAGGGATTCTCCTGTTGCCTGAGCTGGTCTCCTCAGCACGGTGTAATAAACCCGCATGGAACGAAATCTTCTTTGCCTGTGCATCTCTCTGCCTGAGAGAGAAGCGAGCTTGCGCCTGTGGAAAGAGCCTTAAGGAAAGGGACTTGTCTTTCACGGTGCTCCCCAGGAGCATGTCTGTGAAAGTTGCAGCAAGCTGCCCAGTGAGAAGAGCAGGAGCCGTTGGCCTTCTGGTCTGGAAAAGGTTGCTAAGCAGGAGAGCCTTCCCAGGCAGGCACAGCGGCCAGTGACAATACAAGTGTCACTAGCTCCAAGTGCAGAGAAGGAAGTCTGGCCAGCTAAGGAGACAGGAGGGGATGAGGTGGGAGGGCGCGTGGTCCTCTCTTAGAAAGGATTCTGGGCAGAGAGCATGCCTGTCCTGAGCCTCTGGGCTTAAGGAGACAGCAGCTCCTAGGCCACCTGTCCCTGGGGCAGACATGCACTAGCCACCAGGCGCCTACCCTGAACTCGCAGATACAGCTCCCTGAAATAACAGGGAGTCAGATGCCGTCTTCCTCCAGGATGTGGAAGCTTGGAGGAGGCACGGGGTTTCACGGGAAGGAGTGGGAACAGTCCACCAAGGCTCCCTATTAAGTGCACGGGCGGTGTGCTGGGATCCTGTCACCTTTCCTTTCCTGTGGGGAAAGCACTGACCTAGTCCGCGAGTCCGCCGGAGCGCCAGAGTAAAGGGCCAAGCGATGCCTACACTGGGAGATGGTGGTGTGAATAGAGTGCCATCCAAGGCTACGCGCCCTATAGCCGCATCGTGGCTGTGTCTGCTTAGTTCGGCCTGGCAGGGTGATCCCAGGACGCGAACATGGATCCCTGGAAAGCAAGGACCAAGGGGCACCAGCTCTCCCGCAGCTCTTCTTCCCTGAGGCAACTGAAGGCTTGCTGAGGAAGCAGCAGCGAAGTGCTGTTCGCTCCAAGCTAAAGCCTCTGCGAAAGCACAGCATTCGCTGAGAAATGTTCTGTGGGCTGCTGCTGCTTGCCTGAGACCAGTCTCACGTTGGGAGAAACCCGCATACAGCGAAAGCCTCATTGCCTGGGCATCTCCCTGTGAAAGCACTGCGTTCCTTTGGAAATCAGAGTTGGGTTTGGGGATGCTGCTACTGCTTGCCTGAGCTAGACTCCGGAGCTCGGTGGAAGATACTCACATGGAGCGAAATACCCTTTGCCCTAGCATACCCTCTGCCTGAGAGAGAAGCCAAGAGTGGGGAAGGCTCAGCACGCCGCCCCCGGAGAAAAGAAGGAGCCGTTGGCTTTGGGGTCAGGAAACGCTCGGGAAGCAGGATAACCTGCCGTGGCATTAACAGCAGGCCGGTGGCAAGACAAGTGTCACCTGCTCCATGTGCAGAGCAATGGAACCCCGGCTGCTAAGGAGACATGAGGGGACGACTAGGGCAGAGGAGCGTGAACCACTCTGAGGAAGGAGTCTGGGCAGAAGGCAGGCCTGTCCTGTGCCTCTGGTCGCAAGGGGAGATCATCTCCTTGGCCACCTGTCCCAAGGGCAGACTTGGGCTTGCCACCAGGTGCTATACCCGGAACGCGCAGAAACAAACCCATGGAGAAACGGGCAGTCAGATGCCGTCTTCCACCAAGATGTGGCAGCGATGTGGGTGGCAGTGCGTGTGCCGGGAAAGGAGTGGAGACAGTCCCCCACAGTTCCCTGTCCCAGTGCCCGGGCGTGTGCAGTGATCCTGTCACCTCCTCTCTCCTGTGGTGAAGGCACTGGCCTAGACCCCGAGTCTGCCTGTGCGCCAGAGCAAAAGCCAAAGCCTTACCTACCCCAGGAGATGGTAATAGGCATAGAGTGCCATGCTAAGACATGCACTTTGCTGCAGGGTTGGGACTGTGTCTGCTTAGTTCGGCATAGCAAGGTGAACCCCGGGCGTGATCTTGAAGCCCGGGAAAGCAAGTCCCAAGAGGCACCAGCTCTCCCGCCTCTCTTCTTCCCTGCCGCGACAGAGTGAACACCCAAAGTTTTTCTGAGGAATCAGCAGCGAAGTGCGGTTCGTGCCAAGCTGAAAACCTCTGCGAAAGCATAGCAGTCGCGGGGAAATCAGAGTCGGTTCTGTGGGCTGCTTTTGTTGCTTGCCTTAGCCTAGTATTCGCAGCACTATGGGAGCATACGGCATAGAGCGAAATCCTCTTTGCCCTGGGCATCGCCTCTGGGAAAGCATAGCATTCTTTGTGAAACCAGATTCGGGTCTGAGGGATTCTCCTGTTGCCTGAGCTGGTCTCCTCAGCACGGTGTAATAAACCCGCATGGAACGAAATCTTCTTTGCCTGTGCATCTCTCTGCCTGAGAGAGAAGCGAGCTTGCGCCTGTGGAAAGAGCCTTAAGGAAAGGGACTTGTCTTTCACGGTGCTCCCCCGGACCAAGCTGCCCTGTGAGAAGAGCAGGAGCCGTTGGCCTTTTGGTCTGGAAAAGGTTGTTAAGCAGGAGAGCCTTCCCAGGCAGGCACAGCGGCCAGTGACAATACAAGTGTCACTAGCTCCCTGTGCAGAGAAGGAAGTCTGGCCAGCTAAGGAGACAGGAGGGGATGAGGTGGGCAGGGCGCGTGGTCCTCTCTTAGAAAGGAGTCTGGGCAGAGAGCATGCCTGTCCTGAGCCTCTGGGCTTAAGGAGACAGCAGCTCCTTGGCCACCTGTCCCTGGGGCAGACATGCACTAGCCACCAGGCGCCTACCCTGAACTTGCAGAAACAGCTCCCTGAAATAACGGGGAGTCAGATGCCGTCTTCCTCCAGGATGTGGAAGCTTGGAGGAGGCACGGGGTTTCAGGGGAAGGAGTGGGGACAGTCCCCCAAAGCTCCCTATTGAGTGCACGGGCGGTGTGCTGGGATCCTGTCACCTTTCCTTTCCTGTGGGGAAAGCACTGGCCTAGTCCGCGAGTCCGCCTGAGCGCCATAGTAAAGGGCCAAGCGATGCCTACACTGGGAGATGGTGGTGTGCATAGAGTGCCATCCAAGGCTACGCGCGCTATAGCAGCATCGTGGCTGTGTCTGCTTAGTTCGGCCTGGCAGGGTGATCCCAGGACGCGAACATGGATCCCTGGAAAGCAAGGACCAAGAGGCACCAGCTCTCCTGCAGCTCTTCTTCCCTGAGGCAACTGAAGGCTTGCTGAGGAAGCAGCAGCGAAGTGCTGTTCGCTCCAAGCCAAAGCCTCTGCGAAAGCACAGCATTCGCTGAGAAATGTTCTGTGGGCTGCTGCTGCTTGCCTGAGCCCAGTCTCACGGTGGGAGAAACCCGCATACAGCGAAAGCCTCATTGCCTGGGCATCTCCCTGTGAAAGCACTGCGTTCCTTGGAAATCAGAGTTGGGTTTGGGATGGTGCTACTGCTTGCCTAAGCTAGACTCCGGAGCTCGATGGAAGATACTCGCATGGAGCGAAATACCCTTTGCCCTAGCATACCCTCTGCCTGAGAGAGAAGCCAAGAGTGGGGAAGGCTCAGCACGCCGCCCCCGGAGAAGAGAAGGAGCCGTTGGCCTTGGGGTCAGGAAACGCTCGGGAAGCAGGATAACCTGCCGTGGCATTAACAGCAGGCCGGTGGCAAGACAAGTGTCACCTGCTCCATGTGCGGAGCGATGGAACCCGGGCTGCTAAGGAGACATGAGGGGACGACTAGGGCAGAGGAGCGTGAACCACTCTGAGGAAGGAGTCTGGGCAGAAGGCAGGCCTGTCCTGTGCCTCTAGTCGCAAGGGGAGATCATCTCCTTGGCCACCTGTCCCAAGGGCAGACTTGGGCTTGCCACCAGGTGCTATACCCAGAACACACAGAAACAAACCAATGGAGAAACGGGCAGTCAGATGCCGTCTTCCACCAAGATGTGGCAGCGATGTGGGTGGCAGTGCGTGTGCCGGGAAAGGAGTGGAGACAGTCCCCCACAGTTCCCTGTCCCAGTGCCCGGGCGTGTGCAGTGATCCTGTCACCTCCTCTCTCCTGTGGTGAAGGCACTGGCCTAGACCCCGAGTCTGCCTGTGCGCCAGAGCAAAAGGCAAAGCCTTTCCTACCCCAGGAGATGGTAATAGGCATAGAGTGCCATGCTAAGACATGCACGCTGCTGCAGGGTTGGGACTGTGTCTGCTTAGTTCGGCATAGCAAGGTGAACCCCGGGCGTGATCTTGAAGCCCGGGAAAGCAAGTCCCAAGAGGCACCAGCTCTCCCGCCTCTCTTCTTCCCTGAGGCGACAGAGTGAACACCTAAAGCCTTTCTGAGGAAACAGCAGCGAAGTGTGGTTCGTGCCAAGCTGAAAACCTCTGCGAAAGCATAGCAGTCGCGGGGAAATCAGAGTCGGTTCTGTGGGCTGCTTTTGTTGCTTGCCTTAGCCTAGTATTCGCAGCACTATGGGAGCATACGGCATAGAGCGAAATCCTCTTTGCCCTGGGCATCGCCTCTGGAAAAGCATAGCATTCTTTGCGAAACCTGATTCGGGTCTGAGGGATTCACCTGTGGCCTGAGCTGGTCTCCTCCGCACGGTGTAATAAACCCGCATGGAACGAAATCTTCTTTGCCTGTGCATCTCTCTGCCTGAGAGAGAAGCGAGCTTGCACCTGTGGAAAGAGCCTTAAGGAAAGGGACTTGTCTTTCACGGTGCTCCCCAGGAGCAAGCTGCCCAGTGAGAAGAGCAGGAGCCATTGGCCTTCTGATCTGGAAAAGGTTGCTAAGCAGGAGAGCCTTCCCAGGCAGGCACAGCGGCCAGTGACAATACAAGTGTCACTAGCTCCCTGTGCAGAGAAGGAAGTCTGGCCAGCTAAGGAGACAGGAGGGGATGAGGTGGGCAGGGCGCGTGGTCCTCTCTTAGAAAGGAGTCTGGGCAGAGAGCATGCCTGTCCTGAGCCTCTGGGCTTAGGTGACAGCAGCTCCTTGGCCACCTGTCCCTGGGGCAGTCATGCACTAGCCCCCAGGCGCCTACCCTGAACTCGCAGAAACAGCTCCCTGAAATAACGGGGAGTCAGATGCCATCTTCCTCCAGGATGTGGAAGCTTGGAGGAGGCACGGGGTTTCAGGGGAAGGAGTGGGGACTGTCCCCCAAAGCTCCCTATTAAGTGCACGGGCGGTGGACTGGGATCCTGTCACCTTTCCTTTCCTGTGGGGAAAGCACTGGCCAAGTCCGCGAGTCCGCCTGAGCGCCAGAGTAAAGGGCCAAGCGATGCCTACACTGGGAGATGGTGGTGTGCATAGAGTGCCATCCAAGGCTACGCGCGCTATAGCAGCATCGTGGCTGTGTCTGCTTAGTTCGGCCTGGCAGGGTGATCCCAGGACGCGAATATGGATCCCTGGAAAGCAAGGACCAAGAGGCACCAGCTCTCCCGCAGCTCTTCTTCCCTGAGGCAACTGAAGGCTTGCTGAGGAAGCAGCAGCGAAGTGCTGTTCGCTCCAAGCCAAAGCCTCTGCGAAAGCACAGCATTCGCTGAGAAATGTTCTGTGGGCTGCTGCTGCTTGCCTGAGCCCAGTCTCACGGTGGGAGAAACCCGCATACAGCGAAAGCCTCATTGCCTGGGCATCTCCCTGTGAAAGCACTGCGTTCCTTGGGAAATCAGAGTTGGGTTTGGGGATGCTGCTACTGCTGCCTGAGCTAGACTCCGGAGCTCGGTGGAAGATACTCGCATGGAGCGAAATACCCTTTGCCCTAGCATACCCTCTGCCTGAGAGAGAAGCCAAGAGTGGGGAAGGCTCAGCACGCCGCCCCCGGAGAAGAGAAGGAGCCGTTGGCCTTGGGGTCAGGAAACGCTCGGGAAGCAGGATAACCTGCCGTGGCATTAACAGCAGGCCGGTGGCAAGACAAGTGTCACCTGCTCCATGTGCGGAGCGATGGAACCCCGGCTGCTAAGGAGACATGAGGGGACGCCTAGGGCAGAGGAGCGTGAACCACTCTGAGGAAGGAGTCTGGGCAGAAGGCAGGCCTGTCCTGTGCCTCTGGTCGCAAGGGGAGATCATCTCCTTGGCCACCTGTCCCAAGGGCAGACTTGGGCTTGCCACCAGGTGCTATACCCAGAACTCACAGAAACAAACCCATGGAGAAACGGGCAGTCAGATGCCGTCTTCCACCAAGATGTGGCAGCGATGTGGGTGGCAGTGCGTGTGCCGGGAAAGGAGTGGAGACAGTCCCCCACAGTTCCCTGTCCCAGTGCCCGGGCGTGTGCAGTGATCCTGTCACCTCCTCTCTCCTGTGGTGAAGGCACTGGCCTAGACCCCGAGTCTGCATGTGCGCCAGAGCAAAAGGCAAAGCCTTTCCTACCCCAGGAGATGGTAATAGGCATAGAGTGCCATGCTAAGACATGCACGCTGCTGCAGGGTGGGCACTGTGTCTGCTTAGTTCGGCATAGCAAGGAGAACCCCGGGCGTGATCTTGAAGCCCGGGAAAGCAAGTCCCAAGAGGCACCAGCTCTCCCGCCTCTCTTCTTCCCTGCCGCGACAGAGTGAACACCCAAAGCCTTTCTGAGGAAACAGCAGCGAAGTGTGGTTCGTGCCAAGCTGAAAACCTCTGCGAAAGCATAGCAGTCGCGGGGAAATCAGAGTCGGTTCTGTGGGCTGCTTTTGTTGCTTGCCTTAGCCTAGTATTTGCAGCACTATGGGAGCATACGGCATAGAGCGAAATCCTCTTTGCCCTGGGCATCGCCTCTGGAAAAGCATAGCATTCTTTGTGAAACCAGATTCGGGTCTGAGGGATTCTCCTGTTGCCTGAGCTGGTCTCCTCAGCACGGTGTAATAAACCCGCATGGAACGAAATCTTCTTTGCCTGTGAATCTCTCTGCCTGAGAGAGAAGCGAGCTTGCGCCTGTGGAAAGAGCCTTAAGGAAAGGGACTTGTCTTTCACGGTGCTCCCGAGGAGCAAGCTGCCCTGTGAGAAGAGCAGGAGCCGTTGGCCTTCTGGTCTGGAAAAGGTTGCTAAGCTGGAGAGCCTTCTCAGGCAGGCACAGCGGCCAGTGACAATACAAGTGTCACTACCTCCCTGTGCAGAGAACGAAGTCTGGCCAGCTAAGGAGACAGGAGGGGATGAGGTGGGCAGGGCGCGTGGTCCTCTCTTAGAAAGGAGTCTGGGCAGAGAGCATGCCTGTCCTGAGCCACTGGGCTTAATGTGACAGCAGCTCCTTGGCCACCTGTCCCTGGGGCAGACATGCACTAGCCACCAGGCGCCTACCCTGAACTCGCAGAAACAGCTCCCTGAAATAACGGGGAGTCAGATGCCGTCTTCCTCCAGGATGTGGAAGCTTGGAGGAGGCACGGGGTTTCAGGAGAAGGAGTGGGGACGGTCCCCCAAAGCTCCCTATTAAGTGCACGGGCGGTGGGCTGGGATCCTGTCACCTTTCCTTTCCTGTGGGGAAAGCACTGGCCTAGTCCGCGAGTCCGCCGGAGCGCCAGAGTAAAGGGCCAAGCGATGCCTACACTGGGAGATGGTGGTGTGCATAGAGTGCCATCCAAGGCTACGCGCGCTATAGCAGCATCGTGGCTGTGTCTGCTTAGTTCGGCCTGGCAGGGTGATCCCAGGACGCGAACATGGATCCCTGGAAAGCAAGGACCAAGAGGCAACAGCTCTCCTGCAGCTCTTCTTCCCTGAGGCAACTGAAGGCTTGCTGAGGAAGCAGCAGCGAAGTGCTGTTCGCTCCAAGCCAAAGCCTCTGCGAAAGCACAGCATTCGCTGAGAAATGTTCTGTGGGCTGCTGCTGCTTGCCTGAGCCCAGTCTCACGGTGGGAGAAACCCGCATACAGCGAAATCCTCATTGCCTGGGCATCTCCCTGTGAAAGCACTGCGTTCCTTGGGAAATCGGAGTTGGGTTTGGGGATGCTGCTACTGCTTGCCTGAGCTAGACTCCGGAGCTCGATGGAAGATACTCGCATGGAGCGAAATACCCTTCGCCCTAGCATACCCTATGCCTGAGAGAGAAGCCAAGAGTGGGGCAGGCTCAGCACGCCGCCCCCGGAGAAGAGAAGGAGCCGTTGGCTTTGGGGTCAGGAAACGTTCGGGAAGCAGGAAAACCTGCCGTGGCATTAACAGCAGGCCGGTGGCAAGACAAGTGTCACCTGCTCCATGTGCGGAGCGATGGAACCCGGGCTGCTAAGGAGACATGAGGGGACGCCTAGGGCAGAGGAGCGTGAACCACTCTGAGGAAGGAGTCTGGGCAGAAGGCAGGCCTGTCCTGTGCCTCTGGTCGCAAGGGGAGATCATCTCCTTGGCCACCTGTCCCAAGGGCAGACTTGGGCTTGCCACCAGGTGCTATACCCGGAACGCGCAGAAACAAACCCATGGAGAAACGGGCAGTCAGATGCCGTCTTCCACCAAGATGTGGCAGCGATGTGGGTGGCAGTGCGTGTGCCGGGAAAGGAGTGGAGACAGTCCCCCACAGTTCCCTGTCCCAGTGCCCGGGCGTGTGCAGTGATCCTGTCACCTCCTCTCTCCTGTGGTGAAGGCACTGGCCTAGACCCCGAGTCTGCCTGTGCGCCAGAGCAAAAGGCAAAGCCTTTCCTACCCCAGGAGATGGTAATAGGCATAGAGTGCCATGCTAAGACATGCACGCTGCTGCAGGGTTGGGACTGTGTCTGCTTAGTTCGGCATAGCAAGGTGAACCCCGGGCGTGATCTTGAAGCCCGGGAAAGCAAGTCCCAAGAGGCACCAGCTCTCCCGCCTCTCTTCTTCCCTGCCGCGACAGAGTGAACACCCAAAGCCTTTCTGAGGAAACAGCAGCGAAGTGTGGTTCGTGCCAAGCTGAAAACCTCTGCGAAAGCATAGCAGTCGCGGGGAAATCAGAGTCGGTTCTGTGGGCTGCTTTTGTTGCTTGCCTTAGCCTAGTATTCGCAGCACTATGGGAGCATACGGCATAGAGCGAAATCCTCTTTGCCCTGGGCATCGCCTCTGGGAAAGCATAGCATTCTTTGTGAAACCAGATTCGGGTCTGAGGGATTCTCCTGTTGCCTGAGCTGGTCTCCTCAGCACGGTGTAATAAACCCGCATGGAACGAAATCTTCTTTGCCTGTGCATCTCTCTGCCTGAGAGAGAAGCGAGCTTGCGCCTGTGGAAAGAGCCTTAAGGAAAGGGACTTGTCTTTCACGGTGCTCCCCCGGACCAAGCTGCCCTGTGAGAAGAGCAGGAGCCGTTGGCCTTTTGGTCTGGAAAAGGTTGTTAAGCAGGAGAGCCTTCCCAGGCAGGCACAGCGGCCAGTGACAATACAAGTGTCACTAGCTCCCTGTGCAGAGAAGGAAGTCTGGCCAGCTAAGGAGACAGGAGGGGATGAGGTGGGCAGGGCGCGTGGTCCTCTCTTAGAAAGGAGTCTGGGCAGAGAGCATGCCTGTCCTGAGCCTCTGGGCTTAAGGAGACAGCAGCTCCTTGGCCACCTGTCCCTGGGGCAGACATGCACTAGCCACCAGGCGCCTACCCTGAACTTGCAGAAACAGCTCCCTGAAATAACGGGGAGTCAGATGCCGTCTTCCTCCAGGATGTGGAAGCTTGGAGGAGGCACGGGGTTTCAGGGGAAGGAGTGGGGACAGTCCCCCAAAGCTCCCTATTGAGTGCACGGGCGGTGTGCTGGGATCCTGTCACCTTTCCTTTCCTGTGGGGAAAGCACTGGCCTAGTCCGCGAGTCCGCCGGAGCGCCAGAGTAAAGGGCCAAGCGATGCCTACACTGGGAGATGGTGGTGTGCATAGAGTGCCATCCAAGGCTACGCGCGCTATAGCAGCATCGTGGCTGTGTCTGCTTAGTTCGGCCTGGCAGGGTGATCCCAGGACGCGAACATGGATCCCTGGAAAGCAAGGACCAAGAGGCACCAGCTCTCCTGCAGCTCTTCTTCCCTGAGGCAACTGAAGGCTTGCTGAGGAAGCAGCAGCGAAGTGCTGTTCGCTCCAAGCCAAAGCCTCTGCGAAAGCACAGCATTCGCTGAGAAATGTTCTGTGGGCTGCTGCTGCTTGCCTGAGCCCAGTCTCACGGTGGGAGAAACCCGCATATAGCGAAAGCCTCATTGCCTGGGCATCTCCCTGTGAAAGCACTGCGTTCCTTGGAAATCAGAGTTGGGTTTGGGATGGTGCTACTGCTTGCCTAAGCTAGACTCCGGAGCTCGATGGAAGATACTCGCATGGAGCGAAATACCCTTTGCCCTAGCATACCCTCTGCCTGAGAGAGAAGCCAAGAGTGGGGAAGGCTCAGCACGCCGCCCCCGGAGAAGAGAAGGAGCCGTTGGCCTTGGGGTCAGGAAACGCTCGGGAAGCAGGATAACCTGCCGTGGCATTAACAGCAGGCCGGTGGCAAGACAAGTGTCACCTGCTCCATGTGCGGAGCGATGGAACCCGGGCTGCTAAGGAGACATGAGGGGACGACTAGGGCAGAGGAGCGTGAACCACTCTGAGGAAGGAGTCTGGGCAGAAGGCAGGCCTGTCCTGTGCCTCTAGTCGCAAGGGGAGATCATCTCCTTGGCCACCTGTCCCAAGGGCAGACTTGGGCTTGCCACCAGGTGCTATACCCAGAACACACAGAAACAAACCAATGGAGAAACGGGCAGTCAGATGCCGTCTTCCACCAAGATGTGGCAGCGATGTGGGTGGCAGTGCGTGTGCCGGGAAAGGAGTGGAGACAGTCCCCCACAGTTCCCTGTCCCAGTGCCCGGGCGTGTGCAGTGATCCTGTCACCTCCTCTCTCCTGTGGTGAAGGCACTGGCCTAGACCCCGAGTCTGCCTGTGCGCCAGAGCAAAAGGCAAAGCCTTTCCTACCCCAGGAGATGGTAATAGGCATAGAGTGCCATGCTAAGACATGCACGCTGCTGCAGGGTTGGGACTGTGTCTGCTTAGTTCGGCATAGCAAGGTGAACCCCGGGCGTGATCTTGAAGCCCGGGAAAGCAAGTCCCAAGAGGCACCAGCTCTCCCGCCTCTCTTCTTCCCTGAGGCGACAGAGTGAACACCTAAAGCCTTTCTGAGGAAACAGCAGCGAAGTGTGGTTCGTGCCAAGCTGAAAACCTCTGCGAAAGCATAGCAGTCGCGGGGAAATCAGAGTCGGTTCTGTGGGCTGCTTTTGTTGCTTGCCTTAGCCTAGTATTCGCAGCACTATGGGAGCATACGGCATAGAGCGAAATCCTCTTTGCCCTGGGCATCGCCTCTGGAAAAGCATAGCATTCTTTGCGAAACCTGATTCGGGTCTGAGGGATTCACCTGTGGCCTGAGCTGGTCTCCTCCGCACGGTGTAATAAACCCGCATGGAACGAAATCTTCTTTGCCTGTGCATCTCTCTGCCTGAGAGAGAAGCGAGCTTGCACCTGTGGAAAGAGCCTTAAGGAAAGGGACTTGTCTTTCACGGTGCTCCCCAGGAGCAAGCTGCCCAGTGAGAAGAGCAGGAGCCATTGGCCTTCTGATCTGGAAAAGGTTGCTAAGCAGGAGAGCCTTCCCAGGCAGGCACAGCGGCCAGTGACAATACAAGTGTCACTAGCTCCCTGTGCAGAGAAGGAAGTCTGGCCAGCTAAGGAGACAGGAGGGGATGAGGTGGGCAGGGCGCGTGGTCCTCTCTTAGAAAGGAGTCTGGGCAGAGAGCATGCCTGTCCTGAGCCTCTGGGCTTAGGTGACAGCAGCTCCTTGGCCACCTGTCCCTGGGGCAGTCATGCACTAGCCCCCAGGCGCCTACCCTGAACTCGCAGAAACAGCTCCCTGAAATAACAGGGAGTCAGATGCCATCTTCCTCCAGGATGTGGAAGCTTGGAGGAGGCACGGGGTTTCAGGGGAAGGAGTGGGGACTGTCCCCCAAAGCTCCCTATTAAGTGCACGGGCGGTGGACTGGGATCCTGTCACCTTTCCTTTCCTGTGGGGAAAGCACTGGCCAAGTCCGCGAGTCCGCCTGAGCGCCAGAGTAAAGGGCCAAGCGATGCCTACACTGGGAGATGGTGGTGTGCATAGAGTGCCATCCAAGGCTACGCGCGCTATAGCAGCATCGTGGCTGTGTCTGCTTAGTTCGGCCTGGCAGGGTGATCCCAGGACGCGAATATGGATCCCTGGAAAGCAAGGACCAAGAGGCACCAGCTCTCCCGCAGCTCTTCTTCCCTGAGGCAACTGAAGGCTTGCTGAGGAAGCAGCAGCGAAGTGCTGTTCGCTCCAAGCCAAAGCCTCTGCGAAAGCACAGCATTCGCTGAGAAATGTTCTGTGGGCTGCTGCTGCTTGCCTGAGCCCAGTCTCACGGTGGGAGAAACCCGCATACAGCGAAAGCCTCATTGCCTGGGCATCTCCCTGTGAAAGCACTGCGTTCCTTGGGAAATCAGAGTTGGGTTTGGGGATGCTGCTACTGCTGCCTGAGCTAGACTCCGGAGCTCGGTGGAAGATACTCGCATGGAGCGAAATACCCTTTGCCCTAGCATACCCTCTGCCTGAGAGAGAAGCCAAGAGTGGGGAAGGCTCAGCACGCCGCCCCCGGAGAAGAGAAGGAGCCGTTGGCCTTGGGGTCAGGAAACGCTCGGGAAGCAGGATAACCTGCCGTGGCATTAACAGCAGGCCGGTGGCAAGACAAGTGTCACCTGCTCCATGTGCGGAGCGATGGAACCCCGGCTGCTAAGGAGACATGAGGGGACGCCTAGGGCAGAGGAGCGTGAACCACTCTGAGGAAGGAGTCTGGGCAGAAGGCAGGCCTGTCCTGTGCCTCTGGTCGCAAGGGGAGATCATCTCCTTGGCCACCTGTCCCAAGGGCAGACTTGGGCTTGCCACCAGGTGCTATACCCAGAACTCACAGAAACAAACCCATGGAGAAACGGGCAGTCAGATGCCGTCTTCCACCAAGATGTGGCAGCGATGTGGGTGGCAGTGCGTGTGCCGGGAAAGGAGTGGAGACAGTCCCCCACAGTTCCCTGTCCCAGTGCCCGGGCGTGTGCAGTGATCCTGTCACCTCCTCTCTCCTGTGGTGAAGGCACTGGCCTAGACCCCGAGTCTGCATGTGCGCCAGAGCAAAAGGCAAAGCCTTTCCTACCCCAGGAGATGGTAATAGGCATAGAGTGCCATGCTAAGACATGCACGCTGCTGCAGGGTGGGCACTGTGTCTGCTTAGTTCGGCATAGCAAGGAGAACCCCGGGCGTGATCTTGAAGCCCGGGAAAGCAAGTCCCAAGAGGCACCAGCTCTCCCGCCTCTCTTCTTCCCTGCCGCGACAGAGTGAACACCCAAAGCCTTTCTGAGGAAACAGCAGCGAAGTGTGGTTCGTGCCAAGCTGAAAACCTCTGCGAAAGCATAGCAGTCGCGGGGAAATCAGAGTCGGTTCTGTGGGCTGCTTTTGTTGCTTGCCTTAGCCTAGTATTTGCAGCACTATGGGAGCATACGGCATAGAGCGAAATCCTCTTTGCCCTGGGCATCGCCTCTGGAAAAGCATAGCATTCTTTGTGAAACCAGATTCGGGTCTGAGGGATTCTCCTGTTGCCTGAGCTGGTCTCCTCAGCACGGTGTAATAAACCCGCATGGAACGAAATCTTCTTTGCCTGTGAATCTCTCTGCCTGAGAGAGAAGCGAGCTTGCGCCTGTGGAAAGAGCCTTAAGGAAAGGGACTTGTCTTTCACGGTGCTCCCGAGGAGCAAGCTGCCCTGTGAGAAGAGCAGGAGCCGTTGGCCTTCTGGTCTGGAAAAGGTTGCTAAGCTGGAGAGCCTTCTCAGGCAGGCACAGCGGCCAGTGACAATACAAGTGTCACTACCTCCCTGTGCAGAGAACGAAGTCTGGCCAGCTAAGGAGACAGGAGGGGATGAGGTGGGCAGGGCGCGTGGTCCTCTCTTAGAAAGGAGTCTGGGCAGAGAGCATGCCTGTCCTGAGCCACTGGGCTTAATGTGACAGCAGCTCCTTGGCCACCTGTCCCTGGGGCAGACATGCACTAGCCACCAGGCGCCTACCCTGAACTCGCAGAAACAGCTCCCTGAAATAACGGGGAGTCAGATGCCGTCTTCCTCCAGGATGTGGAAGCTTGGAGGAGGCACGGGGTTTCAGGAGAAGGAGTGGGGACGGTCCCCCAAAGCTCCCTATTAAGTGCACGGGCGGTGGGCTGGGATCCTGTCACCTTTCCTTTCCTGTGGGGAAAGCACTGGCCTAGTCCGCGAGTCCGCCGGAGCGCCAGAGTAAAGGGCCAAGCGATGCCTACACTGGGAGATGGTGGTGTGCATAGAGTGCCATCCAAGGCTACGCGCGCTATAGCAGCATCGTGGCTGTGTCTGCTTAGTTCGGCCTGGCAGGGTGATCCCAGGACGCGAACATGGATCCCTGGAAAGCAAGGACCAAGAGGCAACAGCTCTCCTGCAGCTCTTCTTCCCTGAGGCAACTGAAGGCTTGCTGAGGAAGCAGCAGCGAAGTGCTGTTCGCTCCAAGCCAAAGCCTCTGCGAAAGCACAGCATTCGCTGAGAAATGTTCTGTGGGCTGCTGCTGCTTGCCTGAGCCCAGTCTCACGGTGGGAGAAACCCGCATACAGCGAAATCCTCATTGCCTGGGCATCTCCCTGTGAAAGCACTGCGTTCCTTGGGAAATCGGAGTTGGGTTTGGGGATGCTGCTACTGCTTGCCTGAGCTAGACTCCGGAGCTCGATGGAAGATACTCGCATGGAGCGAAATACCCTTCGCCCTAGCATACCCTATGCCTGAGAGAGAAGCCAAGAGTGGGGCAGGCTCAGCACGCCGCCCCCGGAGAAGAGAAGGAGCCGTTGGCTTTGGGGTCAGGAAACGTTCGGGAAGCAGGAAAACCTGCCGTGGCATTAACAGCAGGCCGGTGGCAAGACAAGTGTCACCTGCTCCATGTGCGGAGCGATGGAACCCGGGCTGCTAAGGAGACATGAGGGGACGCCTAGGGCAGAGGAGCGTGAACCACTCTGAGGAAGGAGTCTGGGCAGAAGGCAGGCCTGTCCTGTGCCTCTGGTCGCAAGGGGAGATCATCTCCTTGGCCACCTGTCCCAAGGGCAGACTTGGGCTTGCCACCAGGTGCTATACCCGGAACGCGCAGAAACAAACCCATGGAGAAACGGGCAGTCAGATGCCGTCTTCCACCAAGATGTGGCAGCGATGTGGGTGGCAGTGCGTGTGCCGGGAAAGGAGTGGAGACAGTCCCCCACAGTTCCCTGTCCCAGTGCCCGGGCGTGTGCAGTGATCCTGTCACCTCCTCTCTCCTGTGGTGAAGGCACTGGCCTAGACCCCGAGTCTGCCTGTGCGCCAGAGCAAAAGGCAAAGCCTTTCCTACCCCAGGAGATGGTAATAGGCATAGAGTGCCATGCTAAGACATGCACGCTGCTGCAGGGTTGGGACTGTGTCTGCTTAGTTCGGCATAGCAAGGTGAACCCCGGGCGTGATCTTGAAGCCCGGGAAAGCAAGTCCCAAGAGGCACCAGCTCTCCCGCCTCTCTTCTTCCCTGCCGCGACAGAGTGAACACCCAAAGTTTTTCTGAGGAAACAGCAGCGAAGTGCGGTTCGTGCCAAGCTGAAAACCTCTGCGAAAGCATAGCAGTCGCGGGGAAATCAGAGTCGGTTCTGTGGGCTGCTTTTGTTGCTTGCCTTAGCCTAGTATTCGCAGCACTATGGGAGCATACGGCATAGAGCGAAATCCTCTTTGCCCTGGGCATCGCCTCTGGGAAAGCATAGCATTCTTTGTGAAACCAGATTCGGGTCTGAGGGATTCTCCTGTTGCCTGAGCTGGTCTCCTCAGCACGGTGTAATAAACCCGCATGGAACGAAATCTTCTTTGCCTGTGCATCTCTCTGCCTGAGAGAGAAGCGAGCTTGCGCCTGTTGAAAGAGCCTTAAGGAAAGGGACTTGTCTTTCACGGTGCTCCCCAGGAGCAAGCTGCCCTGTGAGAAGAGCAGGAGCCGTTGGCCTTCTGGTCTGGAAAAGGTTGCTAAGCAGGAGAGCCTTCCCAGGCAGGCACAGCGGCCAGTGACAATACAAGTGTCACTAGCTCCCTGTGCAGAGAAGGAAGTCTGGCCAGCTAAGGAGACAGGAGGGGATGAGGTGGGCAGGGCGCGTGGTCCTCTCTTAGAAAGGAGTCTGGGCAGAGAGCATGCCTGTCCTGAGCCTCTGGGCTTAAGGAGACAGCAGCTCCTTGGCCACCTGTCCCTGGGGCAGACATGCACTAGCCACCAGGCGCCTACCCTGAACTCGCAGAAACAGCTCCCTGAAATAACGGGGAGTCAGATGCCGTCTTCTCCAGGATGTGGAAGCTTGGAGGAGGCACGGGGTTTCAGGGGAAGGAGTGGGGACAGTCCCCCAAAGCTCCCTATTAAGTGCACGGGCGGTGTGCTGGGATCCTGTCACCTTTCCATTCCTGTGGGGAAAGCACTGGCCTAGTCCGCGAGTCCGCCTGAGCGCCAGAGTAAAGGGCCAAGCGATGCCTACACTGGGAGATGGTGGTGTGCATAGAGTGCCATCCAAGGCTACGCGCGCTATAGCAGCATCGTGGCTGTGTCTGCTTAGTTCGGCCTGGCAGGGTGATCCCAGGACGCGAACATGGATCCCTGGAAAGCAAGGACCAAGAGGCACCAGCTCTCCTGCAGCTCTTCTTCCCTGAGGCAACTGAAGGCTTGCTGAGGAAGCAGCAGCGAAGTGCTGTTCGCTCCAAGCCAAAGCCTCTGCGAAAGCACAGCATTCGCTGAGAAATGTTCTGTGGGCTGCTGCTGCTTGCCTGAGCCCAGTCTCACGGTGGGAGAAACCCGCATACAGCGAAAGCCTCATTGCCTGGGCATCTCCCTGTGAAAGCACTGCGTTCCTTGGGAAATCGGAGTTGGGTTTGAGGATGCTGCTACTGCTTGCCTGAGCTAAACTCCGGAGCTCGGTGGAAGATACTCGCATGGAGCGAAATACCCTTTGCCCTAGCATACCCTCTGCCTGAGAGAGAAGCCAAGAGTGGGGAAGGCTCAGCACGCCGCCCCCGGAGAAGAGAAGGAGCCGTTGGCCTTGGGGTCAGGAAACGCTCGGGAAGCAGGATAACCTGCCGTGGCATTAACAGCAGGCCGGTGGCAAGACAAGTGTCACCTGCTCCATGTGCGGAGCGATGGAACCCCGGCTGCTAAGGAGACCTGAGGGGACGACTAGGGCAGAGGAGCGTGAACCACTCTGAGGAAGGAGTCTGGGCAGAAGGCAGGCCTGTCCTGTGCCTCTGGTCGCAAGGGGAGATCATCTCCTTGGCCACCTGTCCCAAGGGCAGACTTGGGCTTGCCACCAGGTGCTATACCTGGAACGCGCAGAAACAAACCCATGGAGAAACGGGCAGTCAGATGCCGTCTTCCACCAAGATGTGGCAGTGATGTGGGTGGCAGTGCGTGTGCCGGGAAAGGAGTGGAGACAGTCCCCCACAGTTCCCTGTCCCAGTGCCCGGGCGTGTGCAGTGATCCTGTCACCTCCTCTCTCCTGTGGTGAAGGCACTGGCCTAGACCCCGAGTCTGCCTGTGCGCCAGAGCAAAAGGCAAAGCCTTTCCTACCCCAGGAGATGGTAATAGGCATAGAGTGCCATGCTAAGACATGCACGCTGCTGCAGGGTTGGCACTGTGTCTGCTTAGTTCGGCATAGCAAGGTGAACCCCGGGCGTGATCTTGAAGCCCGGGAAAGCAAGTCCCAAGAGGCACCAGCTCTCCTGCCTCTCTTCTTCCCTCCCGCGACAGAGTGAACACCCAAAGTTTTTCTGAGGAAACAGCAGCGAAGTGCGGTTCGTGCCAAGCTGAAAACCTCTGCGAAAGCATAGCAGTCGCGGGGAAATCAGAGTCGGTTCTGTGGGCTGCTTTTGTTGCTTGCCTTAGCCTAGTATTCGCAGCACTATGGGAGCATACGGCATAGAGCAAATCCTCTTTGCCCTGGGCATCGCCACTGGGAAAGCATAGCATTCTTTGCGAAACCAGATTCGGGTCTGAGGGATTCTCCTGTTGCCTGAGCTGGTCTCCTCAGCACGGTGTAATAAACCCGCATGGAACGAAATCTTCTTTGCCTGTGCATCTCTCTGCCTGAGAGAGAAGCGAGCTTGCACCTGTGGAAAGAGCCTAAGGAAAGGGACTTGTCTTTCACGGTGCTCCCCAGGAGCATGTCTGTGAAAGTTGCAGCAAGCTGCCCAGTGAGAAGAGCAGGAGCCGTTGGCCTTCTGGTCTGGAAAAGGTTGCTAAGCAGGAGAGCCTTCCCAGGCAGGCACAGCGGCCAGTGACAATACAAGTGTCACTAGCTCCCTGTGCAGAGAAGGAAGTCTGGCCAGCTAAGGAGACAGGAGGGGATGAGGTGGGAGGGCGCGTGGTCCTCTCTTAGAAAGGATTCTGGGCAGAGAGCATGCCTGTCCTGAGCCTCTGGGCTTAAGGAGACAGCAGCTCCTTGGCCACCTGTCCCTGGGGCAGACATGCACTAGCCACCAGGCGCCTACCCTGAACTCGCAGAAACAGCTCCCTGAAATAACAGGGAGTCAGATGCCGTCTTCCTCCAGGATGTGGAAGCTTGGAGGAGGCACGGGGTTTCAGGGGAAGGAGTGGGAACAGTCCACCAAGGCTCCCTATTAAGTGCACGGGCGGTGTGCTGGGATCCTGTCACCTTTCCTTTCCTGTGGGGAAAGCACTGACCTAGTCCGCGAGTCCGCCTGAGCGCCAGAGTAAAGGGCCAAGCGATGCCTACACTGGGAGATGGTGGTGTGCATAGAGTGCCATCCAAGGCTACGCGCCCTATAGCAGCATCGTGGCTGTGTCTGCTTAGTTCGGCCTGGCAGGGTGATCCCAGGACGCGAACATGGATCCCTGGAAAGCAAGGACCAAGAGGCACCAGCTCTCCCGCAGCTCTTCTTCCCTGAGGCAACTGAAGGCTTGCTGAGGAAGCAGCAGCGAAGTGCTGTTCGCTCCAAGCTAAAGCCTCTGCGAAAGCACAGCATTCGCTGAGAAATGTTCTGTGGGCTGCTGCTGCTTGCCTGAGACCAGTCTCACGTTGGGAGAAACCCGCATACAGCGAAAGCCTCATTGCCTGGGCATCTCCCTGTGAAAGCACTGCGTTCCTTTGGAAATCAGAGTTGGGTTTGGGGATGCTGCTACTGCTTGCCTGAGCTAGACTCCGGAGCTCGGTGGAAGATACTCACATGGAGCGAAATACCCTTTGCCCTAGCATACCCTCTGCCTGAGAGAGAAGCCAAGAGTGGGGAAGGCTCAGCACGCCGCCCCCGGAGAAAAGAAGGAGCCGTTGGCCTTGGGGTCAGGAAACGCTCGGGAAGCAGGATAACCTGCCGTGGCATTAACAGCAGGCCGGTGGCAAGACAAGTGTCACCTGCTCCATGTGCAGAGCAATGGAACCCCGGCTGCTAAGGAGACATGAGGGGACGACTAGGGCAGAGGAGCGTGAACCACTCTGAGGAAGGAGTCTGGGCAGAAGGCAGGCCTGTCCTGTGCCTCTGGTCGCAAGGGGAGATCATCTCCTTGGCCACCTGTCCCAAGGGCAGACTTGGGCTTGCCACCAGGTGCTTTACCCGGAACGCGCAGAAACAAACCCATGGAGAAACGGGCAGTCAGATGCCGTCTTCCACCAAGATGTGGCAGCGATGTGGGTGGCAGTGCGTGTGCCGGGAAAGGAGTGGAGACAGTCCCCCACAGTTCCCTGTCCCAGTGCCCGGGCGTGTGCAGTGATCCTGTCACCTCCTCTCTCCTGTGGTGAAGGCACTGGCCTAGACCCCGAGTCTGCCTGTGCGCCAGAGCAAAAGCCAAAGCCTTACCTACCCCAGGAGATGGTAATAGGCATAGAGTGCCATGCTAAGACATGCACGCTGCTGCAGGGTTGGGACTGTGTCTGCTTAGTTCGGCATAGCAAGGTGAACCCCGGGCGTGATCTTGAAGCCCGGGAAAGCAAGTCCCAAGAGGCACCAGCTCTCCCGCCTCTCTTCTTCCCTGCCGCGACAGAGTGAACACCCAAAGTTTTTCTGAGGAAACAGCAGCGAAGTGCGGTTCGTGCCAAGCTGAAAACCTCTGCGAAAGCATAGCAGTCGCGGGGAAATCAGAGTCGGTTCTGTGGGCTGCTTTTGTTGCTTGCCTTAGCCTAGTATTCGCAGCACTATGGGAGCATACGGCATAGAGCGAAATCCTCTTTGCCGTGGGCATCGCCTCTGGGAAAGCATAGCATTCTTTGTGAAACCAGATTCGGGTCTGAGGGATTCTCCTGTTGCCTGAGCTGGTCTCCTCAGCACGGTGTAATAAACCCGCATGGAACGAAATCTTCTTTGCCTGTGCATCTCTCTGCCTGAGAGAGAAGCGAGCTTGCGCCTGTGGAAAGAGCCTTAAGGAAAGGGACTTGTCTTTCACGGTGCTCCCCAGGAGCAAGCTGCCCAGTGAGAAGAGCAGGAGCCGTTGGCCTTCTGGTCTGGAAAAGGTTGCTAAGCAGGAGAGCCTTCCCAGGCAGGCACAGCGGCCAGTGACAATAAAAGTGTCACTAGCTCCCTGTGCAGAGAAGGAAGTCTGGCCAGCTAAGGAGACAGGAGGGGATGAGGTGGGCAGGGCGCGTGGTCCTCTCTTAGAAAGGAGTCTGGGCAGAGAGCATGCCTGTCCTGAGCCTCTGGCCTTAAGGAGACAGCAGCTCCTTGGCCACCTGTCCCTGGGGCAGACATGCACTAGCCACCAGGCGCCTACCCTGAACTCGCAGAACAGCTCCCTGAAATAACGGGGTGTCAGATGCCGTCTTCCTCCAGGATGTGGAAGCTTGGAGGAGGCACGTGGTTTCAGGGGAAGGAGTGGGGACAGTCCCCCAAGACTCCCTATAAAGTGCACGGGCGGTGGGCTGGGATCCTGTCACCTTTCCTTTCCTGTGGGGAAAGCACTGGCCTAGTCCGCGAGTCCGCCTGAGCGCCAGAGTAAAGGGCCAAGCGATGCCTACACTGGGAGATGGTGGTGTGCATAGAGTGCCATCCAAGGCTACGCGCGCTATAGCAGCATCGTGGCTGTGTCTGCTTAGTTCGGCCTGGCAGGGTGATCCCAGGACGCGAACATGGATCCCTGGAAAGCAAGGACCAAGAGGCACCAGCTCTCCCGCAGCTCTTCTTCCCTGAGGCAACTGAAGGCTTGCTGAGGAAGCAGCAGCGAAGTGCTGTTCGCTCCAAGCCAAAGCCTCTGCGAAAGCACAGCATTCGCTGAGAAATGTTCTGTGGGCTGCTGCTGCTTGCCTGAGCCCAGTCTCACGGTGGGAGAAACCCGCATACAGCGAAAGCCTCATTGCCTGGGCATCTCCCTGTGAAAGCACTGCGTTCCTTGGGAAATCAGAGTTGGGTTTGGGGATGCTGCTACTGCTTGCCTGAGCTAGACTCCGGAGCTCGGTGGAAGATACTCACATGGAGCGAAATACCCTTTGCCCTAGCATACCCTCTGCCTGAGAGAGAAGCCAAGAGTGGGGAAGGCTCAGCACGCCGCCCCCGGAGAAAAGAAGGAGCCGTTGGCCTTGGGGTCAGGAAACGCTCGGGAAGCAGGATAACCTGCCGTGGCATTAACAGCAGGCCGGTGGCAAGACAAGTGTCACCTGCTCCATGTGCAGAGAAATGGAACCCCGGCTGCTAAGGAGACATGAGGGGACGCCTAGGGCAGAGGAGCGTGAACCACTCTGAGGAAGGAGTCTGGGCAGAAGGCAGGCCTGTCCTGTGCCTCTGGTCGCAAGGGGAGATCATCTCCTTGGCCACCTGTCCCAAGGGCAGACTTGGGCTTGCCACCAGGTGCTATACCCGGAACGCGCAGAAACAAACCCATGGAGAAACGGGCAGTCAGATGCCGTCTTCCACCAAGATGTGGCAGCGATGTGGGTGGCAGTGCGTGTGCCGGGAAAGGAGTGGAGACAGTCCCCCACAGTTCCCTGTCCCAGTGCCCGGGCGTGTGCAGTGATCCTGTCACCTCCTCTCTCCTGTGGTGAAGGCACTGGCCTAGACCCCGAGTCTGCCTGTGCGCCAGAGCAAAAGGCAAAGCCTTTCCAACCCCAGGAGATGGTAATAGGCATAGAGTGCCATGCTAAGACATGCACGCTGCTGCAGGGTTGGGACTGTGTCTGCTTAGTTCGGCATAGCAAGGTGAACCCCGGGCGTGATCTTGAAGCCCGGGAAAGCAAGTCCCAAGAGGCACCAGCTCTCCCGCCTCTCTTCTTCCCTGCCGCGACAGAGTGAACACCCAAAGTTTTTCTGAGGAAACAGCAGCGAAGTGCGGTTCGTGCCAAGCTGAAAACCTCTGCGAAAGCATAGCAGTCGCGGGGAAATCAGAGTCGGTTCTGTGGGCTGCTTTTGTTGCTTGCCTTAGCCTAGTATTCGCAGCACTATGGGAGCATACGGCATAGAGCGAAATCCTCTTTGCCCTGGGCATCGCCTCTGGGAAAGCATAGCATTCTTTGTGAAACCAGATTCGGGTCTGAGGGATTCTCCTGTTGCCTGAGCTGGTCTCCTCAGCACGGTGTAATAAACCCGCATGGAACGAAATCTTCTTTGCCTGTGCATCTCTCTGCCTGAGAGAGAAGCGAGCTTGCGCCTGTGGAAAGAGCCTAAGGAAAGGGACTTGTCTTTCACGGTGCTCCCCAGGAGCATGTCTGTGAAAGTTGCAGCAAGCTGCCCAGTGAGAAGAGCAGGAGCCGTTGGCCTTCTGGTCTGGAAAAGGTTGCTAAGCAGGAGAGCCTTCCCAGGCAGGCACAGCGGCCAGTGACAATACAAGTGTCACTAGCTCCCTGTGCAGAGAAGGAAGTCTGGCCAGCTAAGGAGACAGGAGGGGATGAGGTGGGAGGGCGCGTGGTCCTCTCTTAGAAAGGATTCTGGGCAGAGAGCATGCCTGTCCTGAGCCTCTGGGCTTAAGGAGACAGCAGCTCCTTGGCCACCTGTCCCTGGGGCAGACATGCACTAGCCACCAGGCGCCTACCCTGAACTCGCAGATACAGCTCCCTGAAATAACAGGGAGTCAGATGCCGTCTTCCTCCAGGATGTGGAAGCTTGGAGGAGGCACGGGGTTTCAGGGGAAGGAGTGGGAACAGTCCACCAAGGCTCCCTATTAAGTGCACGGGCGGTGTGCTGGGATCCTGTCACCTTTCCTTTCCTGTGGGGAAAGCACTGACCTAGTCCGCGAGTCCGCCTGAGCGCCAGAGTAAAGGGCCAAGCGATGCCTACACTGGGAGATGGTGGTGTGCATAGAGTGCCATCCAAGGCTACGCGCCCTATAGCAGCATCGTGGCTGTGTCTGCTTAGTTCGGCCTGGCAGGGTGATCCCAGGACGCGAACATGGATCCCTGGAAAGCAAGGACCAAGAGGCACCAGCTCTCCCGCAGCTCTTCTTCCCTGAGGCAACTGAAGGCTTGCTGAGGAAGCAGCAGCGAAGTGCTGTTCGCTCCAAGCCAAAGCCTCTGCGAAAGCACAGCATTCGCTGAGAAATGTTCTGTGGGCTGCTGCTGCTTGCCTGAGACCAGTCTCACGTTGGGAGAAACCCGCATACAGCGAGAGCCTCATTGCCTGGGCATCTCCCTGTGAAAGCACTGCGTTCCTTGGGAAATCGGAGTTGGGTTTGGGGATGCTGCTACTGCTTGCCTGAGCTAGACTCCGGAGCTCGATGGAAGATACTCGCATGGAGCGAAATACCCTTCGCCCTAGCATACACTATGCCTGAGAGAGAAGCCAAGAGTGGGGCAGGCTCAGCACGCCGCCCCCGGAGAAGAGAAGGAGCCGTTGGCCTTGGGGTCAGGAAACGTTCGGGAAGCAGGATAACCTGCCGTGGCATTAACAGCAGGCCGGTGGCAAGACAAGTGTCACCTGCTCCATGTGCGGAGCGATGGAACCCGGGCTGCTAAGGAGACATGAGGGGACGACTAGGGCAGAGGAGCGTGAAACACTCTGAGGAAGGAGTCTGGGCAGAAGGCAGGCCTGTCCTGTGCCTCTGGTCGCAAGGGGAGATCATCTCCTTGGCCACCTGTCCCAAGGGCAGACTTGGGCTTGCCACCAGGTGCTATACCCGGAACGCGCAGAAACAAACCCATGGAGAAACGGGCAGTCAGATGCCGTCTTCCACCAAGATGTGGCAGCGATGTGGGTGGCAGTGCGTGTGCCGGGAAAGGAGTGGAGACAGTCCCCCACAGTTCCCTGTCCCAGTGCCCGGGCGTGTGCAGTGATCCTGTCACCTCCTCTCTCCTGTGGTGAAGGCACTGGCCTAGACCCCGAGTCTGCCTGTGCGCCAGAGCAAAAGGCAAAGCCTTTCCTACCCCAGGAGATGGTAATAGGCATAGAGTGCCATGCTAAGACATGCACGCTGCTGCAGGGTTGGGACTGTGTCTGCTTAGTTCGGCATAGCAAGGTGAACCCCGGGCGTGATCTTGAAGCCCGGGAAAGCAAGTCCCAAGAGGCACCAGCTCTCCCGCCTCTCTTCTTCCCTGCCGCGACAGAGTGAACACCCAAAGTTTTTCTGAGGAAACAGCAGCGAAGTGCGGTTCGTGCCAAGCTGAAAACCTCTGCGAAAGCATAGCAGTCGCGGGGAAATCAGAGTCTGTTCTGTGGGCTGCTTTTGTTGCTTGCCTTAGCCTAGTATTCGCAGCACTATGGGAGC
Source organism: Mustela nivalis (assembly GCF_964662115.1). Lineage (NCBI taxonomy): Eukaryota > Metazoa > Chordata > Mammalia > Carnivora > Mustelidae > Mustela > Mustela nivalis. Next base: position 50,170 of record NW_028135711.1, on the reverse strand, counting down.
ATACGGCATAGAGCGAAATCCTCTTTGCCCTGGGCATCGCCTCTGGGAAAGCATAGCATTCTTTGTGAAACCAGATTCGGGTCTGAGGGATTCTCCTGTTGCCTGAGCTGGTCTCCTCAGCACGGTGTAATAAAACCGCATGGAACGAAATCTTCTTTGCCTGTGCATCTCTCTGCCTGAGAGAGAAGCGAGCTTGCGCCTGTGGAAAGAGCCTTAAGGAAAGGGACTTGTCTTTCACGGTGCTCCCCCGGAGCAAGCTGCCCTGTGAGAAGAGCAGGAGCCGTTGGCCTTATGGTCTGGAAAAGGTTGCTAAGCAGGAGAGCCTTCCCAGGCAGGCACAGCGGCCAGTGACAATACAAGTGTCACTAGCTCCCTGTGCAGAGAAGGAAGTCTGGCCAGCTAAGGAGACAGGAGGGGATGAGGTGGGCAGGGCGCGTGGTCCTCTCTTAGAAAGGAGTCTGGGCAGAGAGCATGCCTGTCCTGAGCCTCTGGGCTTAAGGAGACAGCAGCTCCTTGGCCACCTGTCCCTGGGGCAGACATGCACTAGCCACCAGGCGCCTACCCTGAACTTGCAGAAACAGCTCCCTGAAATAACGGGGAGTCAGATGCCGTCTTCCTCCAGGATGTGGAAGCTTGGAGGAGGCACGGGGTTTCAGGGGAAGGAGTGGGGACAGTCCCCCAAAGCTCCCTATTAAGTGCACGGGCGGTGTGCTGGGATCCTGTCACCTTTCCTTTCCTGTGGGGAAAGCACTGGCCTAGTCCGCGAGTCCGCCTGAGCGCCAGAGTAAAGGGCCAAGCGATGCCTACACTGGGAGATGGTGGTGTGCATAGAGTGCCATCCAAGGCTACGCGCGCTATAGCAGCATCGTGGCTGTGTCTGCTTAGTTCGGCCTGGCAGGGTGATCCCAGGACGCGAACATGGATCCCTGGAAAGCAAGGACCAAGAGGCACCAGCTCTCCTGCAGCTCTTCTTCCCTGAGGCAACTGAAGGCTTGCTGAGGAAGCAGCAGCGAAGTGCTGTTCGCTCCAAGCCAAAGCCTCTGCGAAAGCACAGCATTCGCTGAGAAATGTTCTGTGGGCTGCTGCTGCTTGCCTGAGCCCAGTCTCACGGTGGGAGAAACCCGCATACAGCGAAAGCCTCATTGCCTGGGCATCTCCCTGTGAAAGCACTGCGTTCCTTGGGAAATCAGTGTTGGGTTTGGGGATGCTGCTACTGCTTGCCTGAGCTAGACTCCGGAGCTCGGTGGAAGATACTCGCATGGAGCGAAATACCCTTTGCCCTAGCATACCCTCTGCCTGAGAGAGAAGCCAAGAGTGGGGAAGGCTCAGCACGCCGCCCCCGGAGAAGAGAAGGAGCCGTTGGCCTTGGGGTCAGGAAACGCTCGGGAAGCAGGATAACCTGCCGTGGCATTAACAGCAGGCCGGTGGCAAGACAAGTGTCACCTGCTCCATGTGCGGAGCGATGGAACCCCGGCTGCTAAGGAGACCTGAGGGGACGACTAGGGCAGAGGAGCGTGAACCACTCTGAGGAAGGAGTCTGGGCAGAAGGCAGGCCTGTCCTGTGCCTCTGGTCGCAAGGGGAGATCATCTCCTTGGCCACCTGTCCCAAGGGCAGACTTGGGCTTGCCACCAGGTGCTATACCTGGAACGCGCAGAAACAAACCCATGGAGAAACGGGCAGTCAGATGCCGTCTTCCACCAAGATGTGGCAGCGATGTGGGTGGCAGTGCGTGTGCCGGGAAAGGAGTGGAGACAGTCCCCCACAGTTCCCTGTCCCAGTGCCCGGGCGTGTGCAGTGATCCTGTCACCTCCTCTCTCCTGTGGTGAAGGCACTGGCCTAGACCCCGAGTCTGCCTGTGCGCCAGAGCAAAAGGCAAAGCCTTTCCTACCCCAGGAGATGGTAATAGGCATAGAGTGCCATGCTAAGACATGCACGCTGCTGCAGGGTTGGGACTGTGTCTGCTTAGTTTGGCATAGCAAGGTGAACCCCGGGCGTGATCTTGAAGCCCGGGAAAGCAAGTCCCAAGAGGCACCAGCTCTCCCGCCTCTCTTCTTCCCTGCCGCGACAGAGTGAACACCCAAAGTTTTTCTGAGGAAACAGCAGCGAAGTGCGGTTCGTGCCAAGCTGAAAACCTCTGCGAAAGCATAGCAGTCGCGGGGAAATCAGAGTCGGTTCTGTGGGCTGCTTTTGTTGCTTGCCTTAGCCTAGTATTCGCAGCACTATGGGAGCATACGGCATAGAGCAAATCCTCTTTGCCCTGGGCATCGCCACTGGGAAAGCATAGCATTCTTTGCGAAACCAGATTCAGGTCTGAGGGATTCTCCTGTTGCCTGAGCTGGTCTCCTCAGCACGGTGTAATAAACCCGCATGGAACGAAATCTTCTTTGCCTGTGCATCTCTCTGCCTGAGAGAGAAGCGAGCTTGCGCCTGTGGAAAGAGCCTTAAGGAAAGGGACTTGTCTTTCACGGTGCTCCCCAGGAGCATGTCTGTGAAAGTTGCAGCAAGCTGCCCAGTGAGAAGAGCAGGAGCCGTTGGCCTTCTGGTCTGGAAAAGGTTGCTAAGCAGGAGAGCCTTCCCAGGCAGGCACAGCGGCCAGTGACAATACAAGTGTCACTAGCTCCCTGTGCAGAGAAGGAAGTCTGGCCAGCTAAGGAGACAGGAGGGGATGAGGTGGGAGGGCGCGTGGTCCTCTCTTAGAAAGGATTCTGGGCAGAGAGCATGCCTGTCCTGAGCCTCTGGGCTTAAGGAGACAGCAGCTCCTTGGCCACCTGTCCCTGGGGCAGACATGCACTAGCCACCAGGCGCCTACCCTGAACTCGCAGATACAGCTCCCTGAAATAACAGGGAGTCAGATGCCGTCTTCCTCCAGGATGTGGAAGCTTGGAGGAGGCACGGGGTTTCAGTGGAAGGAGTGGGAACAGTCCACCAAGGCTCCCTATTAAGTGCACGGGCGGTGTGCTGGGATCCTGTCACCTTTCCTTTCCTGTGGGGAAAGCACTGACCTAGTCCTCGAGTCCGCCTGAGCGCCAGAGTAAAGGGCCAAGCGATGCCTACACTGGGAGATGGTGGTGTGAATAGAGTGCCATCCAAGGCTACGCGCCCTATAGCAGCATCGTGGCTGTGTCTGCTTAGTTCGGCCTGGCAGGGTGATCCCAGGACGCGAACATGGATCCCTGGAAAGCAAGGACCAAGAGGCACCAGCTCTCCCGCAGCTCTTCTTCCCTGAGGCAACTGAAGGCTTGCTGAGGAAGCAGCAGCGAAGTGCTGTTCGCTCCAAGCCAAAGCCTCTGCGAAAGCACAGCATTCGCTGAGAAATGTTCTGTGGGCTGCTGCTGCTTGCCTGAGACCAGTCTCACGGTGGGAGAAACCCGCATACAGCGAAAGCCTCATTGCCTGGGCATCTCCCTGTGAAAGCACTGCGTTCCTTGGGAAATCGGAGTTGGGTTTGGGGATGCTGCTACTGCTTGCCTGAGCTAGACTCCGGAGCTCGATGGAAGATACTCGCATGGAGCGAAATACCCTTCGCCCTAGCATACACTATGCCTGAGAGAGAAGCCAAGAGTGGGGCAGGCTCAGCACGCCGCCCCCGGAGAAGAGAAGGAGCCGTTGGCCGTGGGGTCAGGAAACGTTCGGGAAGCAGGATAACCTGCCGTGGCATTAACAGCAGGCCGGTGGCAAGACAAGTGTCACCTGCTCCATGTGCGGAGCGATGGAACCCGGGCTGCTAAGGAGACATGAGGGGACGACTAGGGCAGAGGAGCGTGAAACACTCTGAGGAAGGAGTCTGGGCAGAAGGCAGGCCTGTCCTGCGCCTCTGGTCGCAAGGGGAGATCATCTCCTTGGCCACCTGTCCCAAGGGCAGACTTGGGCTTGCCACCAGGTGCTATACCCGGAACGCGCAGAAACAAACCCATGGAGAAACGGGCAGTCAGATGCCGTCTTCCACCAAGATGTGGCAGCGATGTGGGTGGCAGTGCGTGTGCCGGGAAAGGAGTGGAGACAGTCCCCCACAGTTCCCTGTCCCAGTGCCCGGGCGTGTGCAGTGATCCTGTCACCTCCTCTCTCCTGTGGTGAAGGCACTGGCCTAGACCCCGAGTCTGCCTGTGCGCCATAGCAAAAGGCAAAGCCTTTCCTACCCCAGGAGATGGTAATAGGCATAGAGTGCCATGCTAAGACATGCACGCTGCTGCAGGGTTGGCACTGTGTCTGCTTAGTTCGGCATAGCAAGGTGAACCCCGGGCGTGATCTTGAAGCCCGGGAAAGCAAGTCCCAAGAGGCACCAGCTCTCCCGCCTCTCTTCTTCCCTGCCGCGACAGAGTGAACACCCAAAGTTTTTCTGAGGAAACAGCAGCGAAGTGCGGTTCGTGCCAAGCTGAAAACCTCTGCGAAAGCATAGCAGTCGCGGGGAAATCAGAGTCTGTTCTGTGGGCTGCTTTTGTTGCTTGCCTTAGCCTAGTATTCGCAGCACTATGGGAGCATACGGCATAGAGCGAAATCCTCTTTGCCCTGGGCATCGCCTCTGGGAAAGCATAGCATTCTTTGTGAAACCAGATTCGGGTCTGAGGGATTCTCCTGTTGCCTGAGCTGGTCTCCTCAGCACGGTGTAATAAAACCGCATGGAACGAAATCTTCTTTGCCTGTGCATCTCTCTGCCTGAGAGAGAAGCGAGCTTGCGCCTGTGGAAAGAGCCTTAAGGAAAGGGACTTGTCTTTCACGGTGCTCCCCCGGAGCAAGCTGCCCTGTGAGAAGAGCAGGAGCCGTTGGCCTTATGGTCTGGAAAAGGTTGCTAAGCAGGAGAGCCTTCCCAGGCAGGCACAGCGGCCAGTGACAATACAAGTGTCACTAGCTCCCTGTGCAGAGAAGGAAGTCTGGCCAGCTAAGGAGACAGGAGGGGATGAGGTGGGCAGGGCGCGTGGTCCTCTCTTAGAAAGGAGTCTGGGCAGAGAGCATGCCTGTCCTGAGCCTCTGGGCTTAAGGAGACAGCAGCTCCTTGGCCACCTGTCCCTGGGGCAGACATGCACTAGCCACCAGGCGCCTACCCTGAACTTGCAGAAACAGCTCCCTGAAATAACGGGGAGTCAGATGCCGTCTTCCTCCAGGATGTGGAAGCTTGGAGGAGGCACGGGGTTTCAGGGGAAGGAGTGGGGACAGTCCCCCAAAGCTCCCTATTAAGTGCACGGGCGGTGTGCTGGGATCCTGTCACCTTTCCTTTCCTGTGGGGAAAGCACTGGCCTAGTCCGCGAGTCCGCCTGAGCGCCAGAGTAAAGGGCCAAGCGATGCCTACACTGGGAGATGGTGGTGTGCATAGAGTGCCATCCAAGGCTACGCGCGCTATAGCAGCATCGTGGCTGTGTCTGCTTAGTTCGGCCTGGCAGGGTGATCCCAGGACGCGAACATGGATCCCTGGAAAGCAAGGACCAAGAGGCACCAGCTCTCCTGCAGCTCTTCTTCCCTGAGGCAACTGAAGGCTTGCTGAGGAAGCAGCAGCGAAGTGCTGTTCGCTCCAAGCCAAAGCCTCTGCGAAAGCACAGCATTCGCTGAGAAATGTTCTGTGGGCTGCTGCTGCTTGCCTGAGCCCAGTCTCACGGTGGGAGAAACCCGCATACAGCGAAAGCCTCATTGCTTGGGCATCTCCCTGTGAAAGCACTGCGTTCCTTGGGAAATCAGAGTTGGGTTTGGGGATGCTGCTACTGCTTGCCTGAGCTAGACTCCGGAGCTCGGTGGAAGATACTCGCATGGAGCGAAATACCCTTTGCCCTAGCATACCCTCTGCCTGAGAGAGAAGCCAAGAGTGGGGAAGGCTCAGCACGCCGCCCCCGGAGAAGAGAAGGAGCCGTTGGCCTTGGGGTCAGGAAACGCTCGGGAAGCAGGATAACCTGCCGTGGCATTAACAGCAGGCCGGTGGCAAGACAAGTGTCACCTGCTCCATGTGCGGAGCGATGGAACCCCGGCTGCTAAGGAGACCTGAGGGGACGACTAGGGCAGAGGAGCGTGAACCACTCTGAGGAAGGAGTCTGGGCAGAAGGCAGGCCTGTCCTGTGCCTCTGGTCGCAAGGGGAGATCATCTCCTTGGCCACCTGTCCCAAGGGCAGACTTGGGCTTGCCACCAGGTGCTATACCTGGAACGCGCAGAAACAAACCCATGGAGAAACGGGCAGTCAGATGCCGTCTTCCACCAAGATGTGGCAGCGATGTGGGTGGCAGTGCGTGTGCCGGGAAAGGAGTGGAGACAGTCCCCCACAGTTCCCTGTCCCAATGCCCGGGCGTGTGCAGTGATCCTGTCACCTCCTCTCTCCTGTGGTGAAGGCACTGGCCTAGACCCCGAGTCTGCCTGTGCGCCAGAGCAAAAGGCAAAGCCTTTCCTACCCCAGGAGATGGTAATAGGCATAGAGTGCCATGCTAAGACATGCACGCTGCTGCAGGGTTGGGACTGTGTCTGCTTAGTTCGGCATAGCAAGGTGAACCCCGGGCGTGATCTTGAAGCCCGGGAAAGCAAGTCCCAAGAGGCACCAGCTCTCCCGCCTCTCTTCTTCCCTGCCGCGACAGAGTGAACACCCAAAGTTTTTCTGAGGAAACAGCAGCGAAGTGCGGTTCATGCCAAGCTGAAAACCTCTGCGAAAGCATAGCAGTCGCGGGGAAATCAGAGTCGGTTCTGTGGGCTGCTTTTGTTGCTTGCCTTAGCCTAGTATTCGCAGCACTATGGGAGCATACGGCATAGAGCAAATCCTCTTTGCCCTGGGCATCGCCACTGGGAAAGCATAGCATTCTTTGCGAAACCAGATTCAGGTCTGAGGGATTCTCCTGTTGCCTGAGCTGGTCTCCTCAGCACGGTGTAATAAACCCGCATGGAACGAAATCTTCTTTGCCTGTGCATCTCTCTGCCTGAGAGAGAAGCGAGCTTGCGCCTGTGGAAAGAGCCTTAAGGAAAGGGACTTGTCTTTCACGGTGCTCCCCAGGAGCATGTCTGTGAAAGTTGCAGCAAGCTGCCCAGTGAGAAGAGCAGGAGCCGTTGGCCTTCTGGTCTGGAAAAGGTTGCTAAGCAGGAGAGCCTTCCCAGGCAGGCACAGCGGCCAGTGACAATACAAGTGTCACTAGCTCCCTGTGCAGAGAAGGAAGTCTGGCCAGCTAAGGAGACAGGAGGGGATGAGGTGGGAGGGCGCGTGGTCCTCTCTTAGAAAGGATTCTGGGCAGAGAGCATGCCTGTCCTGAGCCTCTGGGCTTAAGGAGACAGCAGCTCCTAGGCCACCTGTCCCTGGGGCAGACATGCACTAGCCACCAGGCGCCTACCCTGAATTCGCAGATACAGCTCCCTGAAATAACAGGGAGTCAGATGCCGTCTTCCTCCAGGATGTGGAAGCTTGGAGGAGGCACGGGGTTTCAGGGGAAGGAGTGGGAACAGTCCACCAAGGCTCCCTATTAAGTGCACGGGCGGTGTGCTGGGATCCTGTCACCTTTCCTTTCCTGTGGGGAAAGCACTGACCTAGTCCGCGAGTCCGCCTGAGCGCCAGAGTAAAGGGCCAAGCGATGCCTACACTGGGAGATGGTGGTGTGAATAGAGTGCCATCCAAGGCTACGCGCCCTATAGCCGCATCGTGGCTGTGTCTGCTTAGTTCGGCCTGGCAGGGTGATCCCAGGACGCGAACATGGATCCCTGGAAAGCAAGGACCAAGGGGCACCAGCTCTCCCGCAGCTCTTCTTCCCTGAGGCAACTGAAGGCTTGCTGAGGAAGCAGCAGCGAAGTGCTGTTCGCTCCAAGCTAAAGCCTCTGCGAAAGCACAGCATTCGCTGAGAAATGTTCTGTGGGCTGCTGCTGCTTGCCTGAGACCAGTCTCACGTTGGGAGAAACCCGCATACAGCGAAAGCCTCATTGCCTGGGCATCTCCCTGTGAAAGCACTGCGTTCCTTTGGAAATCAGAGTTGGGTTTGGGGATGCTGCTACTGCTTGCCTGAGCTAGACTCCGGAGCTCGGTGGAAGATACTCACATGGAGCGAAATACCCTTTGCCCTAGCATACCCTCTGCCTGAGAGAGAAGCCAAGAGTGGGGAAGGCTCAGCACGCCGCCCCCGGAGAAAAGAAGGAGCCGTTGGCTTTGGGGTCAGGAAACGCTCGGGAAGCAGGATAACCTGCCGTGGCATTAACAGCAGGCCGGTGGCAAGACAAGTGTCACCTGCTCCATGTGCAGAGCAATGGAACCCCGGCTGCTAAGGAGACATGAGGGGACGACTAGGGCAGAGGAGCGTGAACCACTCTGAGGAAGGAGTCTGGGCAGAAGGCAGGCCTGTCCTGTGCCTCTGGTCGCAAGGGGAGATCATCTCCTTGGCCACCTGTCCCAAGGGCAGACTTGGGCTTGCCACCAGGTGCTATACCCGGAACGCGCAGAAACAAACCCATGGAGAAACGGGCAGTCAGATGCCGTCTTCCACCAAGATGTGGCAGCGATGTGGGTGGCAGTGCGTGTGCCGGGAAAGGAGTGGAGACAGTCCCCCACAGTTCCCTGTCCCAGTGCCCGGGCGTGTGCAGTGATCCTGTCACCTCCTCTCTCCTGTGGTGAAGGCACTGGCCTAGACCCCGAGTCTGCCTGTGCGCCAGAGCAAAAGCCAAAGCCTTACCTACCCCAGGAGATGGTAATAGGCATAGAGTGCCATGCTAAGACATGCACTTTGCTGCAGGGTTGGGACTGTGTCTGCTTAGTTCGGCATAGCAAGGTGAACCCCGGGCGTGATCTTGAAGCCCGGGAAAGCAAGTCCCAAGAGGCACCAGCTCTCCCGCCTCTCTTCTTCCCTGCCGCGACAGAGTGAACACCCAAAGTTTTTCTGAGGAATCAGCAGCGAAGTGCGGTTCGTGCCAAGCTGAAAACCTCTGCGAAAGCATAGCAGTCGCGGGGAAATCAGAGTCGGTTCTGTGGGCTGCTTTTGTTGCTTGCCTTAGCCTAGTATTCGCAGCACTATGGGAGCATACGGCATAGAGCGAAATCCTCTTTGCCCTGGGCATCGCCTCTGGGAAAGCATAGCATTCTTTGTGAAACCAGATTCGGGTCTGAGGGATTCTCCTGTTGCCTGAGCTGGTCTCCTCAGCACGGTGTAATAAACCCGCATGGAACGAAATCTTCTTTGCCTGTGCATCTCTCTGCCTGAGAGAGAAGCGAGCTTGCGCCTGTGGAAAGAGCCTTAAGGAAAGGGACTTGTCTTTCACGGTGCTCCCCCGGACCAAGCTGCCCTGTGAGAAGAGCAGGAGCCGTTGGCCTTTTGGTCTGGAAAAGGTTGCTAAGCAGGAGAGCCTTCCCAGGCAGGCACAGCGGCCAGTGACAATACAAGTGTCACTAGCTCCCTGTGCAGAGAAGGAAGTCTGGCCAGCTAAGGAGACAGGAGGGGATGAGGTGGGCAGGGCGCGTGGTCCTCTCTTAGAAAGGAGTCTGGGCAGAGAGCATGCCTGTCCTGAGCCTCTGGGCTTAAGGAGACAGCAGCTCCTTGGCCACCTGTCCCTGGGGCAGACATGCACTAGCCACCAGGCGCCTACCCTGAACTTGCAGAAACAGCTCCCTGAAATAACGGGGAGTCAGATGCCGTCTTCCTCCAGGATGTGGAAGCTTGGAGGAGGCACGGGGTTTCAGGGGAAGGAGTGGGGACAGTCCCCCAAAGCTCCCTATTGAGTGCACGGGCGGTGTGCTGGGATCCTGTCACCTTTCCTTTCCTGTGGGGAAAGCACTGGCCTAGTCCGCGAGTCCGCCTGAGCGCCATAGTAAAGGGCCAAGCGATGCCTACACTGGGAGATGGTGGTGTGCATAGAGTGCCATCCAAGGCTACGCGCGCTATAGCAGCATCGTGGCTGTGTCTGCTTAGTTCGGCCTGGCAGGGTGATCCCAGGACGCGAACATGGATCCCTGGAAAGCAAGGACCAAGAGGCACCAGCTCTCCTGCAGCTCTTCTTCCCTGAGGCAACTGAAGGCTTGCTGAGGAAGCAGCAGCGAAGTGCTGTTCGCTCCAAGCCAAAGCCTCTGCGAAAGCACAGCATTCGCTGAGAAATGTTCTGTGGGCTGCTGCTGCTTGCCTGAGCCCAGTCTCACGGTGGGAGAAACCCGCATACAGCGAAAGCCTCATTGCCTGGGCATCTCCCTGTGAAAGCACTGCGTTCCTTGGAAATCAGAGTTGGGTTTGGGATGGTGCTACTGCTTGCCTAAGCTAGACTCCGGAGCTCGATGGAAGATACTCGCATGGAGCGAAATACCCTTTGCCCTAGCATACCCTCTGCCTGAGAGAGAAGCCAAGAGTGGGGAAGGCTCAGCACGCCGCCCCCGGAGAAGAGAAGGAGCCGTTGGCCTTGGGGTCAGGAAACGCTCGGGAAGCAGGATAACCTGCCGTGGCATTAACAGCAGGCCGGTGGCAAGACAAGTGTCACCTGCTCCATGTGCGGAGCGATGGAACCCGGGCTGCTAAGGAGACATGAGGGGACGACTAGGGCAGAGGAGCGTGAACCACTCTGAGGAAGGAGTCTGGGCAGAAGGCAGGCCTGTCCTGTGCCTCTAGTCGCAAGGGGAGATCATCTCCTTGGCCACCTGTCCCAAGGGCAGACTTGGGCTTGCCACCAGGTGCTATACCCAGAACACACAGAAACAAACCCATGGAGAAACGGGCAGTCAGATGCCGTCTTCCACCAAGATGTGGCAGCGATGTGGGTGGCAGTGCGTGTGCCGGGAAAGGAGTGGAGACAGTCCCCCACAGTTCCCTGTCCCAGTGCCCGGGCGTGTGCAGTGATCCTGTCACCTCCTCTCTCCTGTGGTGAAGGCACTGGCCTAGACCCCGAGTCTGCCTGTGCGCCAGAGCAAAAGGCAAAGCCTTTCCTACCCCAGGAGATGGTAATAGGCATAGAGTGCCATGCTAAGACATGCACGCTGCTGCAGGGTTGGGACTGTGTCTGCTTAGTTCGGCATAGCAAGGTGAACCCCGGGCGTGATCTTGAAGCCCGGGAAAGCAAGTCCCAAGAGGCACCAGCTCTCCCGCCTCTCTTCTTCCCTGCCGCGACAGAGTGAACACCTAAAGCCTTTCTGAGGAAACAGCAGCGAAGTGTGGTTCGTGCCAAGCTGAAAACCTCTGCGAAAGCATAGCAGTCGCGGGGAAATCAGAGTCGGTTCTGTGGGCTGCTTTTGTTGCTTGCCTTAGCCTAGTATTCGCAGCACTATGGGAGCATACGGCATAGAGCGAAATCCTCTTTGCCCTGGGCATCGCCTCTGGAAAAGCATAGCATTCTTTGCGAAACCTGATTCGGGTCTGAGGGATTCACCTGTGGCCTGAGCTGGTCTCCTCCGCACGGTGTAATAAACCCGCATGGAACGAAATCTTCTTTGCCTGTGCATCTCTCTGCCTGAGAGAGAAGCGAGCTTGCACCTGTGGAAAGAGCCTTAAGGAAAGGGACTTGTCTTTCACGGTGCTCCCCAGGAGCAAGCTGCCCAGTGAGAAGAGCAGGAGCCATTGGCCTTCTGATCTGGAAAAGGTTGCTAAGCAGGAGAGCCTTCCCAGGCAGGCACAGCGGCCAGTGACAATACAAGTGTCACTAGCTCCCTGTGCAGAGAAGGAAGTCTGGCCAGCTAAGGAGACAGGAGGGGATGAGGTGGGCAGGGCGCGTGGTCCTCTCTTAGAAAGGAGTCTGGGCAGAGAGCATGCCTGTCCTGAGCCTCTAGACTTAGGTGACAGCAGCTCCTTGGCCACCTGTCCCTGGGGCAGTCATGCACTAGCCCCCAGGCGCCTACCCTGAACTCGCAGAAACAGCTCCCTGAAATAACGGGGAGTCAGATGCCATCTTCCTCCAGGATGTGGAAGCTTGGAGGAGGCACGGGGTTTCAGGGGAAGGAGTGGGGACTGTCCCCCAAAGCTCCCTATTAAGTGCACGGGCGGTGGACTGGGATCCTGTCACCTTTCCTTTCCTGTGGGGAAAGCACTGGCCAAGTCCGCGAGTCCGCCTGAGGGCCAGAGTAAAGGGCCAAGCGATGCCTACACTGGGAGATGGTGGTGTGCATAGAGTGCCATCCAAGGCTACGCGCGCTATAGCAGCATCGTGGCTGTGTCTGCTTAGTTCGGCCTGGCAGGGTGATCCCAGGACGCGAATATGGATCCCTGGAAAGCAAGGACCAAGAGGCACCAGCTCTCCCGCAGCTCTTCTTCCCTGAGGCAACTGAAGGCTTGCTGAGGAAGCAGCAGCGAAGTGCTGTTCGCTCCAAGCCAAAGCCTCTGCGAAAGCACAGCATTCGCTGAGAAATGTTCTGTGGGCTGCTGCTGCTTGCCTGAGCCCAGTCTCACGGTGGGAGAAACCCGCATACAGCGAAAGCCTCATTGCCTGGGCATCTCCCTGTGAAAGCACTGCGTTCCTTGGGAAATCAGAGTTGGGTTTGGGGATGCTGCTACTGCTGCCTGAGCTAGACTCCGGAGCTCGGTGGAAGATACTCGCATGGAGCGAAATACCCTTTGCCCTGGCATACCCTCTGCCTGAGAGAGAAGCCAAGAGTGGGGAAGGCTCAGCACGCCGCCCCCGGAGAAGAGAAGGAGCCGTTGGCCTTGGGGTCAGGAAACGCTCGGGAAGCAGGATAACCTGCCGTGGCATTAACAGCAGGCCGGTGGCAAGACAAGTGTCACCTGCTCCATGTGCAGAGCGATGGAACCCCGGCTGCTAAGGAGACATGAGGGGACGCCTAGGGCAGAGGAGCGTGAACCACTCTGAGGAAGGAGTCTGGGCAGAAGGCAGGCCTGTCCTGTGCCTCTGGTCGCAAGGGGAGATCATCTCCTTGGCCACCTGTCCCAAGGGCAGACTTGGGCTTGCCACCAGGTGCTATACCCAGAACTCACAGAAACAAACCCATGGAGAAACGGGCAGTCAGATGCCGTCTTCCACCAAGATGTGGCAGCGATGTGGGTGGCAGTGCGTGTGCCGGGAAAGGAGTGGAGACAGTCCCCCACAGTTCCCTGTCCCAGTGCCCGGGCGTGTGCAGTGATCCTGTCACCTCCTCTCTCCTGTGGTGAAGGCACTGGCCTAGACCCCGAGTCTGCATGTGCGCCAGAGCAAAAGGCAAAGCCTTTCCTACCCCAGGAGATGGTAATAGGCATAGAGTGCCATGCTAAGACATGCACGCTGCTGCAGGGTGGGCACTGTGTCTGCTTAGTTCGGCATAGCAAGGAGAACCCCGGGCGTGATCTTGAAGCCCGGGAAAGCAAGTCCCAAGAGGCACCAGCTCTCCCGCCTCTCTTCTTCCCTGCCGCGACAGAGTGAACACCCAAAGCCTTTCTGAGGAAACAGCAGCGAAGTGTGGTTCGTGCCAAGCTGAAAACCTCTGCGAAAGCATAGCAGTCGCGGGGAAATCAGAGTCGGTTCTGTGGGCTGCTTTTGTTGCTTGCCTTAGCCTAGTATTTGCAGCACTATGGGAGCATACGGCATAGAGCGAAATCCTCTTTGCCCTGGGCATCGCCTCTGGAAAAGCATAGCATTCTTTGTGAAACCAGATTCGGGTCTGAGGGATTCTCCTGTTGCCTGAGCTGGTCTCCTCAGCACGGTGTAATAAACCCGCATGGAACGAAATCTTCTTTGCCTGTGAATCTCTCTGCCTGAGAGAGAAGCGAGCTTGCGCCTGTGGAAAGAGCCTTAAGGAAAGGGACTTGTCTTTCACGGTGCTCCCGAGGAGCAAGCTGCCCTGTGAGAAGAGCAGGAGCCGTTGGCCTTCTGGTCTGGAAAAGGTTGCTAAGCTGGAGAGCCTTCTCAGGCAGGCACAGCGGCCAGTGACAATACAAGTGTCACTACCTCCCTGTGCAGAGAACGAAGTCTGGCCAGCTAAGGAGACAGGAGGGGATGAGGTGGGCAGGGCGCGTGGTCCTCTCTTATAAAGGAGTCTGGGCAGAGAGCATGCCTGTCCTGAGCCACTGGGCTTAATGTGACAGCAGCTCCTTGGCGACCTGTCCCTGGGGCAGACATGCACTAGCCACCAGGCGCCTACCCTGAACTCGCAGAAACAGCTCCCTGAAATAACGGAGAGTCAGATGCCGTCTTCCTCCAGGATGTGGCAGCGATGTGGGTGGCAGTGCGTGTGCCGGGAAAGGAGTGGAGACAGTCCCCCACAGTTCCCTGTCCCAGTGCCCGGGCGTGTGCAGTGATCCTGTCACCTCCTCTCTCCTGTGGTGAAGGCACTGGCCTAGACCCCGAGTCTGCCTGTGCGCCAGAGCAAAAGGCAAAGCCTTTCCTACCCCAGGAGATGGTAATAGGCATAGAGTGCCATGCTAAGACATGCACGCTGCTGCAGGGTTGGGACTGTGTCTGCTTAGTTCGACATAGCAAGGTGAACCCCGGGCGTGATCTTGAAGCCCGGGAAAGCAAGTCCCAAGAGGCACCAGCTCTCCCGCCTCTCTTCTTCCCTGCCGCGACAGAGTGAACACCCAAAGCCTTTCTGAGGAAACAGCAGCGAAGTGTGGTTCGTGCCAAGCTGAAAACCTCTGCGAAAGCATAGCAGTCGCGGGGAAATCAGAGTCGGTTCTGTGGGCTGCTTTTGTTGCTTGCCTTAGCCTAGTATTCGCAGCACTATGGGAGCATACGGCATAGAGCGAAATCCTCTTACCCTGGGCATTGCCTCTGGAAAAGCATAGCATTCTTTGCGAAACCTGATTCGGGTCTGAGGGATTCTCCTGTTGCCTGAGATGGTCTCCTCAGCACGGTGTAATAAACCCGCATGGAACGAAATCTTCTTTGCCTGTGCATCTCTCTGCCTGAGAGAGAAGCGAGCTTGCGCCTGTGGAAAGAGCCTGAAGGAAAGGGACTTGTCTTTCACGGTGCTCCCCAGGAGCAAGCTGCCCAGTGAGAAGAGCAGGAGCCGTTGGCCTTCTGGTCTGGAAAAGGTTGCTAAGCAGGAGAGCCTTCCCAGGCAGGCACAGCGGCCAGTGACAATACAAGTGTCACTAGCTCCCTGTGCAGAGAAGGAAGTCTGGCCAGCTAAGGAGACAGGAGGGGATGAGGTGGGCAGGGCGCGTGGTCCTCTCTTAGAAAGGAGTCTGGGCAGAGAGCATGCCTGTCCTGAGCCTCTGGCCTTAAGGAGACAGCAGCTCCTTGGCCACCTGTCCCTGGGGCAGACATGCACTAGCCACCAGTCGCCTACCCTGAACTCGCAGAAACAGCTCCCTGAAATAACGGGGAGTCAGATGCCGTCTTCCTCCAGGATGTGGAAGCTTGGAGGAGGCACGGGGTTTCAGGGGAAGGAGTGGGGACAGTCCCCCAAAGCTCCCTATTAAGTGCACGGGCGGTGGGCTGAGATCCTGTCACCTTTCCTTTCCTGTGGGGAAAGCACTGGCCTAGTCCGCGAGTCCGCCGGAGCGCCAGAGTAAAGGGCCAAGCGATGCCTACACTGGGAGATGGTGGTGTGCATTGAGTGCCATCCAAGGCTACGCGCGCTATAGCAGCATCGTGGCTGTGTCTGCTTAGTTCGGCCTGGCAGGGTGATCCCAGGACGCGAACATGGATCCCTGGAAAGCAAGGACCAAGAGGCACCAGCTCTCCCGCAGCTCTTCTTCCCTGAGGCAACTGAAGTCTTGCTGAGGAAGCAGCAGCGAAGTGCTGTTCGCTCCAAGCCAAAGCCTCTGCGAAAGCACAGCATTCGCTGAGAAATGTTCTGTGGGCTGCTGCTGCTTGCCTGAGCCCAGTCTCACGGTGGGAGAAACCCGCATACAGCGAAAGCCTCATTGCCTGGGCATCTCCCTGTGAAAGCACTGCGTTCCTTGGGAAATCGGAGTTGGGTTTTGGGATGCTGCTACTGCTTGCCTGAGCTAGACTCCGGAGCTCGGTGGAAGATACTCACATGGAGCGAAATACCCTTTGCCCTAGCATACCCTCTGCCTGAGAGAGAAGCCAAGAGTGGGGAAGGCTCAGCACGCCGCCCCCGGAGAAGAGAAGGAGCCGTTGGCCTTGGGGTCAGGAAACGCTCGGGAAGCAGGATAACCTGCCGTGGCATTAACAGCAGGCCGGTGGCAAGACAAGTGTCACCTGCTCCATGTGCAGAGCGATGGAACCCCGGCTGCTAAGGAGACATGAGGGGACGACTAGGGCAGAGGAGCGTGAACCACTCTGAGGAAGGAGTCTGGGCAGAAGGCAGGCCTGTCCTGTGCCTCTGGTCGCAAGGGGAGATCATCTCCTTGGCCACCTGTCCCAAGGGAAGACTTGGACTTGCCACCAGGTGCTATACCCGGAACGCGCAGAAACAAACCCATGGAGAAACGGGCAGTCAGATGCCGTCTTCCACCAAGATGTGGCAGCGATGTGGGTGGCAGTGCGTGTGCCGGGAAAGGAGTGGAGACAGTCCCCCACAGTTCCCTGTCCCAGTGCCCGGGCGTGTGCAGTGATCCTGTCACCTCCTCTCTCCTGTGGTGAAGGCACTGGCCTAGACCCCGAGTCTGCCTGTGCGCCAGAGCAAAAGGCAAAGCCTTACCTACCCCAGGAGATGGTAATAGGCATAGAGTGCCATGCTAAGACATGCACGCTGCTGCAGGGTTGGGACTGTGTCTGCTTAGTTCGGCATAGCAAGGTGAACCCCGGGCGTGATCTTGAAGCCCGGGAAAGCAAGTCCCAAGAGGCACCAGCTCTCCCGCCTCTCTTCTTCCCTGCCGCGACAGAGTGAACACCCAAAGCCTTTCTGAGGAAACAGCAGCGAAGTGCGGTTCGTGCCAAGCTGAAAACCTCTGCGAAAGCATAGCAGTCGCGGGGAAATCAGAGTCGGTTCTGTGGGCTGCTTTTGTTGCTTGCCTTAGCCTAGTATTCGCAGCACTATGGGAGCATACGGCATAGAGCGAAATCCTCTTTGCCCTGGGCATCGCCTCTGGGAAAGCATAGCATTCTTTGCGAAACCAGATTCGGGTCTGAGGGATTCTCCTGTTGCCTGAGCTGGTCTCCTCAGCACGGTGTAATAAAACCGCATGGAACGAAATCTTCTTTGCCTGTGCATCTCTCTGCCTGAGAGAGAAGCGAGCTTGCGCCTGTGGAAAGAGCCTTAAGGAAAGGGACTTGTCTTTCACGGTGCTTCCCAGGAGCAAGCTGCCCAGTGAGAAGAGCAGGAGCCGTTGGCCTTCTGGTGGAAAAGGTTGCTAAGCAGGAGAGCCTTCCCAGGCAGGCACAGCGGCCAGTGACAATACAAGTGTCACTAGCTCCCTGTGCAGAGAAGGAAGTCTGGCCAGCTAAGGAGACAGGAGGGGATGAGGTGGGCAGGGCGCGTGGTCCTCTCTTAGAAAGGAGTCTGGGCAGAGAGCATGCCTGTCCTGAGCCTCTGGGCTTAAGGAGACAGCAGCTCCTTGGCCACCTGTCCCTGGGGCAGACATGCACTAGCCACCAGGCGCCTACCCTGAACTCGCAGAAACAGCTCCCTGAAATAACGGGAGTCAGATGCCGTCTTCCTCCAGGATGTGGAAGCTTGGAGGAGGCACGGGGTTTCAGGGGAAGGAGTGGGGACAGTCCCCCAAAGCTCCCTATTAAGTGCACGGGCGGTGTGCTGGGATCCTGTCACCTTTCCTTTCCTGTGGGGAAAGCACTGGCCTAGTCCGCGAGTCCGCCTCAGCGCCAGAGTAAAAGGCCAAGCGATGCCTACACTGGGAGATGGTGGTGTGCATAGAGTGCCATCCAAGGCTAGGCGCGCTATAGCAGCATCGTGGATGTGTCTGCTTCGTTCGGCCTGGCAGGGTGATCCCAGGACGCGAACATGGATCCCTGGAAAGCAAGGACCAAGAGGCACCAGCTCTCCCGCAGCTCTTCTTCCCTGAGGCAACTGAAGTCTTGCTGAGGAAGCAGCAGCGAAGTGCTGTTCGCTCCAAGCCAAAGCCTCTGCGAAAGCACAGCATTCGCTGAGAAATGTTCTGTGGGCTGCTGCTGCTTGCCTGAGCCCAGTCTCACGGTGGGAGAAACCCACATACAGCGAAAGCCTCATTGCCTGGGCATCTCCCTGTGAAAGCACTGCGTTCCTTGGGAAATCAGAGTTGGGTTTGGGGATGCTGCTACTGCTTGCCTGAGCTAGACTCCGGAGCTCGGAGGAAGATACTCGCATGGAGCGAAATACCCTTTGCCCTAGCATACCCTCTGCCTGAGAGAGAAGCCAAGAGTGGGGAAGGCTCAGCACGCCGCCCCCGGAGAAGAGAAGGAGCCGTCGGCCTTGGGGTCAGGAAACGCTCGGGGAGAAGGATAACCCGCCGTGGCATTAACAGCAGGCCGGTGGCAAGACAAGTGCCACCTGCTCCATGTGCGGAGCGATGGAACCGCGACTGCTAAGGAGCCAGGAGGGGACGACTAGGGCAGAGGAGCGTGAACCACTCTGAGGAAGGAGTCTGGGCAGAAGGCAGGCCTGTCCTGTGCCTCTGGTCGCAAGGGGAGATCATCTCCTTGGCCACCTGTCCCAAGGGCAGACTTGGGCTTGCCACCAGGTGCTATACCCGGAACGCGCAGAAACAAACCCATGGAGAAACGGGCAGTCAGATGCCGTCTACCTCCAAGATGCGGCAGCGATGTGGGTGGCAGTGCGTGTGCCGGGAAAGGAGTGGCGACAGTCCGCCACAGTTCCCTGTCCCAGTGCCCGGGCGTGTGCAGTGATCCTGTCACCTCCTCTCTCCTGTGGTGAAGGCACTGGCCTAGACCCCGAGTCTGCGTGTGCGCCAGAGCAAAAGGCAAAGCCTTACCTTCCCCGGGAGATGGTAATAGGCATAGAGTGCCATGCTAAGACAGGCACGCTGCTGCAGGGTTGTGACTGTGTCTGCTTAGTTCGGCATAGCAAGGAGAACCCCGGGCGTGACCTTGAAGCCCGGGAAAGCAAGTCCCAAGAGGCTCCAGCTCTCCCGCCTCTCTTCTTCCTTGCCGCGACAGAGTGAACACCCAAAGCCTTTCTGAGGAAACAGCAGCGAAGTGCGGTTCGTGCCAAGCTGAAAACCTCTGCGAAAGCATAGCAGTCCAGGGGAAATCAGAGTCGGTTCTGTGGGCTGCTTTTGTTGCTTGCCTTAGCCTAGTATTCGCAGCACTATGGGAGCATACGGCATAGAGCGAAATCCTCTTTGCCCTGGGCATCGCCTCTGGGAAAGCATAGCATTCTTTGCGAAACCAGATTCGGGTCTGAGGGATTCTCCTGTTGCCTGAGCTGGTCTCCTCAGCACGGTGTAATAAACCCGCATGGAACGAAATCTTCTTTGCCTGTGCATCTCTCTGCCTGAGAGAGAAGCGAGCTTGCGCCTGTGGAAAGAGCCTTAAGGAAAGGGACTTGTCTTTCATGGTGCTCCCCAGGAGCATGTCTGTGAAAGGTGCAGCAAGCTGCCCAGTGAGAAGAGCAGGAGCCGTTGGCCTTCTGGTCTGGAAAAGGTTGCTAAGCAGGAGAGCCTTCCCAGGCAGGCACAGCGGCCAGTGACAATACAAGTGTCACTAGCTCCCTGTGCAGAGAAGGAAGTCTGGCCAGCTAAGGAGACAGGAGGGGATGAGGTGGGCAGGGCGTGTGGTCCTCTCTTAGAAATGATTCTGGGCAGAGAGCATGCCTGTCCTGAGACTCTGGGCTTAAGTAGACAGCAGCTCCTTGGCCACCTGTCCCTGGGGCAGACATGCACTAGCCACCAGGTGCCTACCCTGAACTCGCAGAAACAGCTCCCTGAAATAACGGGGAGTCAGATGCCGTCTTCCTCCAGGATGTGGAAGCTTGGAGGAGGCACGGGGTTTCAGGCGAAGGAGTGGGGACAGTCCCCCAAAGCTCCCTATTAAGTGCACGGGCGGTGTGCTGGGATCCTGTCACCTTTTCTTTCCTGTGGGGAAAGCACTGGCCTAGTCCGCGAGTCCGCCTGAGCGCCAGAGTACATTCTTTGCGAAACCAGATTCGGGTCTGAGGGATTCTCCTGTTGCCTGAGCTGGTCTCCTCAGCACGGTGTAATAAACCCGCATGGAACGAAATCTTCTTTGCCTGTGCATCTCTCTGACTGAGAGAGAAGCGAGCTTGCGCCTGTGGAAAGAGCCTTAAGGAAAGGGACTTGTCTTTCACGGCGCTTCCCAGGAGCATGTCTGTGAAAGGTGCAGCAAGCTGCCCAGTGAGAAGAGCAGGAGCCGTTGGCCTTCTGGTCTGGAAAAGGTTGCTAAGCAGGAGAGCCTTCCCAGGCAGGCACGCGGCCAGTGACAATACAAGTGTCACTAGCTCCCTGTGCAGAGAAGGAAGTCTGGCCAGCTAAGGAGACAGGAGGGGATGAGGTGGGCAGGGCGCGTGGTCCTCTCTTAGAAAGGAGTCTGGGCAGAGAGCATGCCTGTCCTGAGCCTCTGGGCTTAAGGAGACAGCAGCTCCTTGGCCATTTGTCCCTGGGGCAGACATGCACTAGCCACCAGGCGCCTACCCTGTACTCGCAGAAACAGCTCCCTGACATAACGGGGAGTCAAATGCCGTCTTCCTCCAGGATGTGGAAGCTTGGAGGAGGCACGGGGTTTCAGGGGAAGGAGTGGGGACAGTCCCGCAAAGCTCCCTATTAAGTGCACGGGCGGTGTGCTGGGATCCTGTCACCTTTCCTTTCCTGTGGGGAAAGCACTGGCCTAGTCCGCGAGTCCGCCTGAGCGCCAGAGTAAAAGGCCAAGCGATGCTTACACTGGGAAATGGTGGTGTGCATAGAGTGCCATCCAAGGCTACGCGCGCTATAGCAGCATCGTGGCTGTGTCTGCTTAGTTCGGCCTGGCAGGGTGATCCCAGGACGCGAACATGGATCCCTGGAAAGCAAGGACCAAGAGGCACCAGCTCTCCCGCAGCTCTTCTTCCCTGAAGCAACTGAAGGCTTGCTGAGGAAGCAGCAGCGAAGTGCTGTTCGCTCCAAGCCAAAGCCTCTGCGAAAGCACAGCATTCGCTGAGAAATGTTCTGTGGGCTGCTGCTGCTTGCCTGAGCCCAGTCTCAGGGTGGGAGAAACCCGCATACAGCGAAAGCCTCATTGCCTGGGCATCTCCCTGTGAAAGCACTGCGTTCCTTGGGAAATCAGAGTTGGGTTTGGGGATGCTGCTACTGCTTGCCTGAGCTAGACTCCGGAGCTCGGTGGAAGATACTCGCATGGAGCGAAATACCCTTTGCCCTAGCATACCCTCTGCCTGAGAGAGAAGCCAAGAGTGGGGAAGGCTCAGCACGCCGCCCCCGGAGAAGAGAAGGAGCCGTTGGCCTTGGGGTCAGGAAACGCTCGGGAAGCAGGATAACCTGCCGTGGCATTAACAGCAGGCCGAGGGCAAGACAAGTGTCACCTGCTCCATGTGCGGAGCGATGGAACCCCGGCTGCTAAGGAGACATGAGGGGACGACTAGGGCAGAGGAGCGTGAACCACTCTGAGGAAGGAGTCTGGGCAGAAGGCAGGCCTGTCCTGTGCCTCTGGTCGCAAGGGGAGATCATCTCCTTGGCCACCTGTCCCAAGGGCAGACTTGGGCTTGCCACCATGTGCTATACCCGGAACGCGCAGAAACAAACCCATGGAGAAACGGGCAGTCAGATGCCGTCTTCCACCAAGATGTGGCAGCGATGTGGGTGGCAGTGCGTGTGTCGGGAAAGGAGTGGAGACAGTCCCCCACAGTTCCCTGTCCCAGTGCCCGGGCGTGTGCAGTGATCCTGTCACCTCCTCTCTCCTGTGGTGAAGGCACTGGCCTAGACCCCGAGTCTGCCTGTGTGCCAGAGCAAAAGGCAAAGCCTTTCCTACCCCAGGAGATGGTAATAGGCATAGAGTGCCATGCTAAGACATGCACGCTGCTGCAGTGTTGGGACTGTGTCTGCTTAGTTCGGCATAGCAAGGTGAACCCCGGGCGTGATCTTGAAGCCCGGGAAAGCAAGTCCCAAGAGGCACCAGCTCTCCCGCCTCTCTTCTTCCCTGCCGCGACAGAGTGAACACCCAAAGCCTTTTGAGGAAACAGCAGCGAAGTGCGGTTCGTGCCAAGCTGAAAACCTCTGCGAAAGCATAGCAGTCGCGGGGAAATCAGAGTCGGTTCTGTGGGCTGCTTTTGTTGCTTGCCTTAGCCTAGTATTCGCAGCACTATGGGAGCATATGGCATAGAGCGAAATCCTCTTTGCCCTGGGCATCGCCTCTGGGAAAGCATAGCATTCTTTGCGAAACCAGATTCGGGTCTGAGGGATTCTCCTATTGCCTGAGCTGGTCTCCTCAGCACGGTGTAATAAACCCGCATGGAATGAAATCTTCTTTGCCTGTGCATCTCTCTGCCTGAGAGAGAAGCGAGCTTGCGCCTGTGGAAAGAGCCTTAAGGAAAGGGACTTGTCTTTCACGGCGCTCCCCAGGAGCATGTCTGTGAAAGGTGCACCAAGCTGCCCAGTGAGAAGAGCAGGAGCCGTTGGCCTTCTGGTCTGGAAAAGGTTGCTAAGCAGGAGAGCCTTCCCAGGCAGGCACAGCGGCCAGTGACATTACAAGTGTCACTAGCTCCCTGTGCAGAGAAGAAAGTCTGGCCAGCTATGGAGACAGGAGGGGATGAGGTGGGCAGGGCGCGTGGTCCTCTCTTAGAAAGGAGTCTGGTCAGAGAGCATGCCTGTCCTGAGCCCCTGGGCTTAAGGACTCTTTTCTCATACTCAGTGTCTTTGTCTTTATGGGGTTTGTACTTTGCTTTTCCCCATCCTTTACTGCCATTATATAATCAAATCTAATAACTTCTTAGAGAAAGTTAAAAATTCCTGCATAGCCACAAGTGAACACAAAGTCACTGATTTTTAGGAAACCTATAAGATAGTCAGACGTCCATTCAATTTCTTTTTTGTTAAGATTTTTTTTATTTATTTGACAGAGAGAGTTGACAAGCAGGCAGAGAGGCAGGCAGAGGGAGAGGAGGAAGCAGGCTCCCTGCTGAGCAGAGAGCCCGATTTGGGGCTCGGTCCCAGGACCCTGGGATCATGACCTGAGCCGAAGACAGTGGCTTAACCCACTGAGCCACCCAGGCGTCCCTCCATTCAATTTCTTAACTGAGTCTCAAATGCATCCTGAGTTCTAACCTAGACCAAAGTTCTACTTCTTACACGTTGTTATATGACCAAATTCTTTCAGTTCAGTATTTTGTAACATTTAAATATTAATCAATTGATGCTTTCTCTGTGTATTTCTATGAAAATAATAAGAATACTGTAGATTTATTGTTATATTTATACATTTATAATCAAAGTTTCATCAGTTGAAGTTTTTGGAAATTTCAGATATAATGATTAACCTAAAATGATACTGCCTCAAATCTCTCTGATATCAAGGCCCAACACCTGATTATAGCCAAACCTGTGGTGGATAGTTCTATGGGAAATTGCAGTTACTTAACACTGATAGCATCTCATGTTCTCTCTCTCATTTTAGAATGTCTCCAACACAACCCAAAAGTGTAGGAAGAGAGTTAATGTCCTCTGAGGACAGCTCTCAGTGAAGTGGAAATAAGAACCATAGATAAAATTGTCAGTTTTCAGGTCTTCATGAGGACAACTTAAAGAAGTTTCCCAGGACCTTTCAGTAAAAGCAAGCCTTCATTTTCTATCCACAACAATTATATCAACAATGTACCTCTTTGACAAAGTTGCTTCTTCACTGTATCACTTTTCCATTCTTTTCTCCCTTGGATAATCTCCCAGATAAACTAACAGTACTCAAATCCTTTGTCCTACTCTTTGCTCTCAGGATAAATGGAGCCAAAAGACTTAGATTAATATCAAGTTCTGAATGGGATCTTAGAGCTATTTCTGTCCAGATTTTCATAAACCTAGGGACCTTTGAATTATCAGGCTATAAATAAGTTCTAAATGGAGGGGGCAAAAGCAAAAAGTAGAATTTTTTATGTTTGATTTTTAATCATGATTAATTGACTTTATTGATTATTAAAAATACTAACATTATAAAAGTGTGGATCTTTGTAAAACAATGTCATAATGTAAGAAATAAGTTGCATAGTCCTTTGGAGAATATTAAACCAAGTGTTCAGGTGCCATCTAATTTCTTGTTTAATCCAGAACTTTGGTGTGCATTATCTTGAGGAATAGGATTTTGAAGTCCAGACAGACTAACACAAAACTGATCCAAATGTGTGTGTTTATATTTCTGCATTTGTTGTTAAAATCAAAGTGTGATTGCTGGTTTAAAATGGTAAAACTAATAATGTTCATGGACTCTATTATAAATTTTCTAATTGTAGGGGAAGAATCCAATAAACATAGAATTAATTGATTTGCAAATCCTCAAAGAGCTACAGGATCAGGTAGTGGTACGTTCTGATTCAACAGCATCATAATGCAGCATTTTATATGTGTGGCTAATGGATATTTTCATGAATAGTTAAAATAATTCTGGTTGGTCTTGAGCAAATGTGTCAATTTTTTTTTTCTGTGTGTGTCATAAAAGAAAGAAGCAATAGTAAATTCTTGCTGTTATTCCATGGAGCCAATAAAATCATACTGCCAACAAGAGGCTATTGACACTGTAAGTGTAGTTAACTGTCTTGAAATACTAGGCCTGGAAATAAAATTCCAATATTTCACATAACCTCTTATTTTTTTTTAAAGAAAAAAACAAACAAACAAACAAAAAAAAAGAACAAAACAACTATACTGCTTACATTTAGGGCCCTGCTGTTGTTAAACTATTTTTGAAATGTCTACTATAAGTGTATATATATATATATTTTTTTTTCTGGCAATAAATTCATTTAGAGATAAATATGGATTGCAAATTATTTGGGGGGAGGCATGGTATTTGTGGCTAGTCTTACAAGTAAAAAGGACTAAAAGAAAGAAGAAAAACATTTTTTATTACAGCATATTTACATCTGTCCAAAGTACTTATTTACTATAATACTGACTAATGTATAATACTGTACACAAAGAAAGAAGTTAAATGAGTTATAATTCAGTCAAAGTATAGCTGGCCATTTTAAAACTTACCACTGAATCTTTCTGGTATGAAATGTGATATCAGGCAATCTGTTCCAGTTCATTACATTGGGTCATTTGTATGTTCTTTTACCATTTTGATAGCATAGCACATTTTATAACCCAGACATTTTACAATGGAACTATGATGCATGTATTTTCAAAAGTATAGACATACATGAAGCTATGAGGTCAAAAAAGATGAATGTCCATAGTACCATATAGACTCAACAAATATAAGTGTCCAAGGCTCCAAGTGAGATTTATGAATATTGTGTAAGATTAGGCCAACATGTGGTTTTGATATAAATAATCTGTTCTTAAATTAGAATTACAGACGTTGAGTACAGTGTTGAAAATGGCAGATAGATTTTAGCTATCTTTGCTCACTAGGGAAAATGGAAAAATGTTTAGTTTGGTCAGATTTTCACTTAACGTCTGAAAAATCTTACGTTTGAGAGAACCCTTCTGAAATAAGAATCCTTAAAGACATAACCCCTTTGGCACAAGTTTTCAAGAAACTTGTTTGATGTTGTAGACAATTATATGGCACACGTACTGTTCTAGATGTGTCATGCCAATAATATGTAAGCCATACCAAGGCTACATATACATATAGAGATGTTCCTCCGCTTACAAGGGGGCTATGTACAGAGAAACACATAAAAAATTGAAAATGCATTTAATACCCCTAAACTATCAAATATCATAGCTTACCTTAAGCTTATTTAAACATACTCAGAACACTTACATTTGCCTGCATTTGGGCAAAATCATCTTAAGCAAAGCCTATTTTATAACAAAGTATCAAATATCACATGCAATTTATTAAATATTACACTAAAAAAAAGAAGAATGGTTATATATAGAATGGTTGTAAAAATATCAGGTGTTCACCCCTGTAATCTTCTAGCTGACTGGGAGCTGTGGCTCACTGCCCCTGCCCAGCATCACAAGACGGCACCATACCACATGTCACTGGCCCTTTTTATAAAGACCCAAATTCAAAATTCAAAGTACAGTTTCTACTGAATCACTTTCACTTTCACATCATTGCCAAATATATCATAAGTTGAATCATTGTAAATCAGGAGCCATCTGATTTGAAAGTTAAACCACAGTCACCCATATACACACAAAAAAAGGCCTTATGTAGGGCCATCTATGTATCTCTAAACAACAAAGCATGACATATCAACGGCAAAAAATGGAGGTGAAGGGGACAATTGCTTTGCATCAGTACTCTGAGCAGTAACATACATGGCCTTACTCACCTAGCAGAACTCCAGAGCTAGCTGATGGCAAGGAATTTTACAAATGTTTGCTGAACAGCTTAATCACTATTATTTTAATTAGTGTGCATATCTGTTTTCTAAAGATATGTTAATTTATTTTATTGACTTATTACAAAACCAAATAGTTTCCTCTTATTTAAGTGGCAGGTAAATAGAATTCTTTTTAATTTAAATCAAATGGCTTTTTAGGGAAAATATACTAAAAATTCTGAAACTTGTATTGCTTATGAATCTTTAAGTTGTATTTTTCAAGTTTTTCCTAAATAATCTTCAATGAATTGAAAATATTTTTTGGATTTTATTCAAGGCTGTTAACACACAATTTCACTATGTTAAATATAGTGCTAAACGTTCAACCAAAACGTTGTGTCTTTATTTTTCCACTACCACATCCTCCATCTACTGACTGGATTCTCTCCCCAACTAGCACATATATAACTTTGTCTATCTTTAGGATAAGTAAGGGTCATCTTTTGTCTTTATTCTATTCCTCGTATGCTTCTGAACTTGTTGAATTTTAATATAGTCACACCATAAGCATCACATATTTGATTCTCCTTTCAATAGTAAACAGTGCACAACCAGAGCATACCTTCAAAGCTATCAATATACTTACTCTGGTATATTATTTTTGTATTTTTGTAAATTAAAATAATTAAATTATAGAACAAGAGTTTCAGGTGGTAGGTGTTGTAAGTTTTACCCAAACTGACTTTTGTCAACCTCGTTTTTGTCATCATATATGTCAAGTAGTTTTCTCAGGTTTATTTTTAGAATATCCTTGTATAATGAATATTTACACTGATATCTAGTATAAAAAGCTTGCAATTTATTTTAGAAACATTAAGATATTGAAAATCAATCTATTTCTTTAATTCATTAAAGACATTTTTGGCTTGTTTCCAGTACTTTCTTACTGGTTAAAAAATGAATTTGAAGTAGTCTGAATTTCATTATTATATGGCGCTTTCCCTTTGATGAATACAAAGACGATATTCTATATTAGCTCTCTGAGAAGAATTCATTTTTTTAATTTTATTTATTTGTAAGAGAGAGAGTGAGAGAGAGCACAAGCAGGGGGAGCAGCAGGGTGAGGGAGAAGCAAACTCCCAGCTAAGCAGGGAATCTGTTGCAGAACTGAGTCCCAGGACCCTAAGATCATGACCTGAGCTAAAGGCTCAGGTGTTTAACTGACTGAGCCACCCAGGTGTCCCAATCTGAGAAGAGTTCTGTATGTTATTCCTATTCATATGAAGTTTAAAGTCTAGGTAATTAACTTAATATTTTAGTGGCTATTACATAGATAGCACTATGTTCCAGGCAGAGAGTAAGAAAGAAATATTAAATCAACCATATTCTATGCATTCTAAATGAAAATAATTCATCAATCATAATAAATCTTTCTATTTATGGAATATCAACTTATAAGCTTTCCTCCATATGAACAATGCCAAATACCAGAATAAAGGGTCATCTAATACAAATAAAGGATAGAATTAAAGAATTCTGGTAAGCCATTTAATTTTGAAAAATGGTGCTATACTGTTGCTGAGTTGTGGTTTTCAGTTACATAATATCTGATAAGTGTAGAAGTAACGTGAGTGTTACGTGAGATGAGAAATGGTATATAATGAAGATATTTTTAAAAGTACAGATAAATACAAATTTGTAAACATAGCATTATGGAGGAATAAAAATAAATGATAGCTACACACTCTAAAGTGAATAAATCTTGGAAAGTTAATAGAGAACTAAAACAAGGACAGTGAAAAAAGTATGCTACATTTTTATGAAGTTCAAACAAATTCTGTGAAACCGTGGATGAACTTAAAGATACTATTATGTGTCAAATATTGTAAAAATTAAGCAAGGAAGTAGCAAACATAAAATAACCAAAGCATATAAACTTGGGTAGATACAATAGGTGTGATCATGTTCTACTTCATAAAGAGATGAGTTAATAGATAAATAAAAGTAACTAGACTTTTAGAAGTTAATAAAATTTTGCCTGTTATTTCTTAGCAATATAAAATATATGGTTTTCTAACAAAAACGTTTATCTTAAAAATATTTAAAAATAAATTTCAGGCTACTCATAAGGTTCTATTTACTTTTCCACTGAAGGAAAAGCTGGTTGTTGTAGTTGTAGTTGTTTGTTTGTTTTAGTCTCCTCCTAGTTTTTATTATTATAATGTGGAATGAGGAATGTTAGATTGAAAAGTGAATTATTTTATAGACAAAAATCATTACTTGATTCACCTCCTGGTACAGCAGATGGAACTCCTGAAAATATGCCCTTTTGCCTTATGGAAGAGTAACAGTTATGCTTACTTCTAAAACATGCTTGGTGGCGGCCCTAAATAGTGACACCATAGTAAACATTTTGAATATTTGCAATTAATTTTTATATTCATAGGGCTCCAAAAGGCACTGCTGGTATCTTAGCAGGTATTTCAATAAAGCTAAAAGTTGCCTGACTGTTTAAAAATATTAAGAAGGCACAAAACATGGCAGAAGTATTGTCCTCAGATATTATTTTTTTCCATATGCTCCTGATTCCAGACATGACAAGTAATTTTTTTAAATTTTTGTTATAAAAGATTTTATTTATTTATTTGACAGAGATCACAAGTAGGCAGAGTCAGGCAGAGAGATAGGAGGAAGCAGGCTCCCTGCTGAGCAGAGAGCCCAACGCAGGGCTCGATCCCAGGACCCTGAGATCATGACCCGAACCGAAGGCAGCAGCCCAAACCACTGAGCCACCCAGGCGCCCCAATGTTTTACTTTTCAATATACTACTTAGAATATAAAACCTATTCCATTTTGTAAGAAGTTTACTATTTAAAAAATGGTAATTTTCTCATTGTGTCTTCCCCTCTCATTGCTTTATTTTGAATAAAAAATTTCACAATAAACATAACGGATGCTTTCCTTTTGATGGTCCCTCTGTTGGTCATATTGTATATGAGTCATGACAATTCGTTTTACAAAATTTATTGATGTTTGTTGATATGTTTTATCATAACTAATTTTCCCTCCCTTATCTAGATTCCCCAGCTTTCATACCGGTGGACACTTCAATAAAACATACCCAACGGATGTATCAAGTACTTCTTAGACATCTCTCAGATCCTTGAGGTCTCATTTTCCCTAGGGATTTGCAATAGGTTCTGCCAGAGGCACCACTGTGACAACTGATGTCCATGGTCTATCTCCTGCTAAGCTCAAGAGGTCACTGGTTTCCAAGGTTATCTATACAATTAATGCATTCCAGCAAGTTCTTTTTTTTTTTTTTTTACTATTAACAAACTTATTTTAAAGTTTATATGGAGAAGCAAAGACTCACAATAGTCAACATAGTGTTGAAGGAGAACAAAGACTGAGGACTGCCTTCAAAGTTTGCCATAACGATGGGGCGCCTGGGTGGCTCAGTGGGTTAAGCCTCTAACTTTGGCTCAGGTCATGATCCCAGGGGCCTGGGATCGAGTCCTGCATAGGGCTCTCTGATCAGCAGGGAGCCTGCTTCTCTTCATCTCTCTCTCTGTCTGTCTCTCTGCCTATTTGTGATCTCTCTCTCTGTCAAATAAATAAATAAAATCTTTTAAAAAAAAGTATACCATAACGATAATTATAAGCAAGATAATGTAATATCACAGAAAGACTAGATTAAAGGAACGGAATATATATTATCAATTATATTTTATATTTAATATAAAAGCAAAAGCAATACAAGAGAGAAAAATACAATCTTTCAAACAAATGGTTCTGGAGTAATGGTGAAGCTAAATGTAAAAATATAAAATAAAAATAAAATAAAATAATAAAATAAAATAAATCCAGGCAGATATCATACACTCTTCACAAAAATTAACTCAGATTGGATTATAAACCTAAACATGAAACATGTAGAAGGTAATATAGAAGAAAATTTAAATGACCTTGGTTTTGGAAATAACTTTAGCTACAAAAGCACAAGCACTGAATTTAAAAATGTCTACTCTGTGAAACACAATGCCAAGAGAATGAAAAGGCAAAGCACAGACTATGAGAAAAAATTTGCAAAATACACATCTGGCAAAGGACTCTTAATCAAAAATACACAAAGACCCCTTAAAACTCAACAATGGGGGAAAAACCTGATTAAAAATGAGCCAAAGATCTTAGCAGATACCTCACAGAAGAAAATATTACAGATGGCAAATAAGCATATAAAAAGATGCTTCACATCATATGTCATCAGGAAAATGCAAATTAAAAAGAAAAAGAGACACCAGTACATACCCAGAATCCAGAACACTGACAACAGAACACGAAATGTTGGTGAGGATGTGGAGCAACAGGAATGTTCTTCCATGTCTATTGAGAATAAAGAATGGAAAACAACATGGCAGTTTCTTACAAAACTAAACATATTCTTGCCAGATGATTCAGCAGTAGCAGTTCTTGGTATTTATCCAAAGAAGATGAAATCTAAACTCACAAAGATGTCTATAGTAGTTTTATTCATAACTGACAAAAGCTTGGAAGCAACCAAGATATCCTTCCATAGGTGAAAGGTCAAATAAAGTGTAGTACATGCAAACAATGGAATCTTATTTAATGCTAAAGAAATGAATTACCACGCCATGAAAAGATATGGATATAAATATTTAATAAATATTTGATTTTAGGCTTCTACCAGTCTATCAATAGTATTAGAATATTTTAACAGTGAATGCTCAGCATTCATGAATTTACCTAATAAAATATTTTGGGTTCAATATTTTAAATACTTCAACCTCTATGATTAACTTCCTAATAATTTTGAATTGGGGTAAATAAACCTTAATTTTTTGTAACTTGTTTCTTATTGCAAAAGAGCTCAATGAAATTTTAGAAAATAAAAATTTACCAAAAAAAAAGTTTAGTTTACTATTGCCAAATAATTTAAAACTTTACCTTATATTCAAATACATATATTTTTCTAAATTGATTTATATGCTACTAAAACCAAAAACTTTTAGTTATACTAGATTTCATATCATGCAATCAATGCCAGAAAGCCATCTGGCGATGACTTGTCTTAAATAGAATTAAGATGGGTGTTATTACAATGCAAGATGGAAACAAAGATAGTATAACAATTGAGTGTTACATAACTTTTCTGTTTTGATCAAGTTACTAATCTACAAAAGGCTTTTATCGGTGACAGACTTGGGAATTTAACAAAACTTTTAAGCTAGCATGTGCGACTCATTCCTAGAAAACAACACAATCAATAACACTTTATTTAGATTAAATCATGACTATTTCTCCATTTGAATAAAAAAGGTAGCAACCCCAATAAGTTTATTGAACAGGAAAAGTTGAAATGCTATAATGCTCCTAAGGAATTAAATGATCCAGTCATGAATTACAAAAAAAGGATATAAATTACCAAAGTGTTTGTATAATTGGAATGTACAACTGCCCGTTATCGTTCAATAGTGTAGGCTTGTACAAGAACTCTACAAAAGAACTCCAACTTCTAAACCGTGGAAAATATGTTCCCTTTCACCCTATATACAACTATTAAGCCATTCATTTAGCTTTTAAAATATCCACTTAATACAGGCTTTTTACTCATTTGAACAGGCAGCAGGGCTCTATTCTTATTGCTTACATCTGAGGGATAGACTTCTAGCGTAAGAGGTAAAGCCCATAAAGGAGCCCAATAATAACAACAAAATACAGTTTACTGAGCCCTTACAATCTGCCAGCTACCTTTCTGAGAATACTTCAATTAATAAAACATATAAAATACCTGACCACAAAGAGCTTACATTCTTTTGAAATATAATAGTGAAATAAACCAATAATAAAGGAGCACCTCGGTGGCTCAGTCCATTGAGTGACTGCCTTTGGCTTGGGTCATGATCTCAGGGTCCTGGGATGTAACTCCCCAGCAGGCTTTCTAGGCAGTGGGGTGTTTTCTTCTTCCTCTGCGCCCCCTCCCAATTCTTTCTCTCTCTGTCTCCAATAAGAAAATAAACCAGTAATAGAATAATGATTGATGGTTGATGGTGATAAGAGTTACAAAGAAATACAAGAAAGGTAAAAGCCATTGGAGAATGCTGGGATGAAAGTTAATTTTATTTTGTGTTGGGTGGTTATATCTCATTTATGAGATGTTATTTGCACAAAGACTCACGAAGTGAAGGAGGGTGTTATACACATATTAAAGGAAAAGATTGCTCTAGGCAGAGCAAGTAAGTATATAGACTTTGTGTGAACAGCTGGTCTGTTACTTTTGAGGAAAAGCAAGGAGGCCAATGAGGAGTTCATAGTGGTGGAGAGAGGAAGAACGTATTGATGCATGACCTTCTAGTACATTGAAACGCCTTCAGTTTTTATTTAATATGAAATGGAAAGATACCAAAAGACTTTCAACAGCAGAATAAAATCATCTGACTTGATTTTTAGGTTAAGTTGCTTTACCAAAATAAATTTGCAGGGAGAAAGGAGTGCAGTATGTGTGGAAGTGGGGTTATCAATCAAGTCAAAAATTCAGGAACATATGATGGTGTTTTTAGCATGCTGGGTGGTAATAGAAGTGGTGAGGTATGGTTTTTATTTTGTATATATTTTGATGGTGAATATTCTGGTGAACAGGATGGAGTATGTGCAGGACAGACAATATCAACATTTATTTTACCTGCACAAGCAGAAGGGTGGAGTCTTCATTCCCTGATATGGAGAGAACTCTGAGTTCAAATGCTCTTTCTGATTAAATGGCATAGTGATGATGAGGATTTAGTCAGACAGTGAAAGAGAACAGTAAGCATAGTGTTAAGCGGTAAGACATTATAACATTTGAACAGCAAAAAACGTTGTGTTGGATCATCTGTTTATGTGAGTAAATAAATAAATAAAGCTTCCTGGGGTTCTGATAGAGGTAAAGAAGACTACTATATGATCCAAAGGGGCACGTGCACCAAATGTTTATAGCAGCAATATCCACAATAGCCAAACTATGGAAAGAACCTAGATGTCCATCAACAAATGAAATATATATATATATATATATATATATATATATATATATATGTGTGTGTGTGTGTGTGTGTGTGTGTGTGTGTGTGTGTGTGTATACGATGGAATACTATGCAGCCATCAAAAGAAACGAAATCTTGCCATTTGCAATGACATGGATGAAACTAGAGGGTATTATGCTTAGCAAAATAAGTCAACCAGAGAAAGACACTATCATATGATCTCCCTGATATGAGGAAATGGAGGTGCAATATGGGGGCTTTGGGGGACAGGAAAAGAGTAAATGAAACAAGATGGGTTCGGGAGGGAGACAAACCATAAGAGACTCTTAATCTCACAAAACAAACTGAGAGTTGCCGGGGGGGTGGGGAGGGTAGGGAGAGGGTGGTGGGGTTATGAACATTGGGGAGGGTATGTGCTGTGGTGAGTGCTGTGAAGTGTGTAAACCTGGCGATTCACAGACCTGTACCCCTGGGGCTAATAATACATTATATGTTAATTAAAAAAAAGAAGAAGAAGAAGACTACTATAAATCAAATGCTATGGTTTTCAGCAAAGAGTGTGTAATCAGGCATATTTTATTAAAGTAACCAAGTAAAATGATGGTCGAAAATTGGAATAACAGAAAACATAAAAATCAGAAATTTTAAAAAGAGATATGGGACAGTGTAGAGAATATAGTCAATGATATTATAATAATGTTATATGGTGACAGATGGTGGCTATATTTGTAGTGATCATAGAATAATGTATGGAGATATTGAAAACCTGAAACCAATGTAACACTGAATATCAACTATACTCAAATAAAAGAATAGTAAAAATAAAATATTTTAATTTAAAAAGATAAAAAGAGGGACAAGAATTTGAAAAGTGAATTTCAAAAAGAGTAAAGATGAGGCTAAGACATACTCTGAACCTTGAGGAAAACACCATTTTGAAAATTCTTCCCATTTTGAGAAAGCCCAAATGAATCAATACCATAAAAGAACCCATTTTAACTGAGAGATGTAATGAATGCTCAAGAAATAATTTTATGACAGGATAATTCTTCCCTATGAAACAGCATACAGAAACCAGGGGAAACACCTGGAAGCAAAATAAACTATACTGAAAATAAGAATTAGGAAAATGATAAATGATGAAAGATAAGAAAACTATACCTGCGACAGAGACCTAGTGAAGAGAACTTTTAGCTTGTGGTTTAATGTTTTTGAGGATAATCTAGAGTTCATAACTGCCTTGAGACAGGCTGGTTGTAGGTAGTTTAGGCAGACCCCTAGGACAGGCATACTTTGGGCAGGTGGTGTTGGAGGAGGCCATTGGCTGGACAAAGAAAAATCCAACCATTTGACTAAAGTGTCTGTGAAGATGTTGAAGTCAGATGCAACAGAGAAAGACCTGTCAAACCTAATCTCAGAAATGGAGATGATGAAGATGATTGGACAGCACAAGGACACCATCAACCTGCTGGGTCCTGCACACAGGATGGTCCTTTGTACACTCTCATGGAATATGCCTCCAAAGACAACATACAGGAGTACCTGCAGGCCCAGAGGCCTCCTGAGCTGGAGTACTGTTACAATATCAGCCACAATGCAGCAGAGCAACTCTCCTCCAAGGACCTGGTATCCTGTGCCTATCAGGTAGCCTGACGCATGGAGCACCTTGCCTCCAAGAAGTGCATACACCAAGACCTGGCCACCAGGGAAGTGCTGGTGACAAAGGACAACATGATGAAGATCTCAGACTTCAGCCTTGCCAGAGATATCACCACATCAGTTACTATAAAAAGACAACCAACAGTGGACTGCCTGTGAAGTGGATGGTCCCTAAGGCCATGTTTGACCAGATCTACGTCCACCAGAGTGACTTCTGGTCTTTTGGGGTGATCCTGTGCAAAATCTTCACTCTGGAAGCGTACCATATCCTGGAGTGCCTGTGGAGGTGGTTTTCAAGCTGCTGAAGGAGTCATTTGATGGATAAGCCAATAAGTGCACCAGAGAGTTATACACAATAATGAGGGGTGGCTGGCATGTGGTACCTTCAAGCTGGTGGTAGGAGACCTGGATCATACTGTGGCCTTGACCTCCAACCAGGAGCACCCGGACCTGTCCTTGGCCCTGGAACAATACTGTCTATGCTTTCCCAACACCCAAAGCTCCACCTGCTCCTCAGAGAAGAATTCCACCTTCTCTCATGTGCCGTTGCCCAGGGAGGCCTATCTGCCCTGACACCCAGCCCAGCTTGCCAATGGTGAACTCAAATGACTAGTATCCCTATTACTCCTGTCCAGATTCCGTCATAAGCTGTAACCCTTACCCCCCACCCTCCCTGCAAGACTCACTGCCTTCTCCTTTGTCCCTTTCCTACTGGCAGGAGCTAGCTGCCTACCTGAGGCCTTCACCCCTTGAAGTTCACCTCTCTTCCCCTTCCTCTTCCTCCTCCTTACAACCTGCTCATGAAAGAAAGGCACAGAGAGGCAGGTACTTGCTCGTGGCTACTTCCTTCCCTCCCATATGTTGGACCAAGGCCCCTCCCTGGCATCTGGTACTGCCTGGACGTCGAGGGAGTGGGAGATGAGGCATGCCAGTGAAAGCTATCAGAGCTTTCCTGTTTTGGTTTTGTCTGCTTAGCATAACATGTAAGACTGAGTTCTGATGGCAGGGACCTAGTCCTTGGGGCTATAGCACTAGCGAGGGGAGCTCAACTGCTCTGGGCCTTGGCTAAGAGCAACCCCTGCTCCAGAGATATGGTGCCAAGGGCTTATTAATTTTGATACTAATTTGCTTTGCTGACCAAATACCTGGTATTAAAAGATGGGATGGCAAAGACTGGGAGCAGTGTTGTGACCATGGGGTCCAGCCCCAAACTATGAAGAAAACACAAAGTGTATAAATCTGAGTAAGTATATATTTACACACCTCTTTAAATAGGTTGTTATCAAAGATTTAATCAATGGGTAATATGCTCCTCGTGGCTGGGAAGCATCAGTTGCCATATATTAAAACCAAAGAAAAGAGGTGTCTGGGTGGCTTCCTCCATAAGTGTCCCTTCTTTTCAGGTCATGAACCCAGGGTCCTGGGATGGAGCCCCACATCAGGCTCTCTGCTCAGTGGGAAACCTGCTTCTCCTTTTCCCTCTGCCCTGCTTATAGTTCCTCTTCCTGTCTCTCTGACTGTCAAATAAATAAAATATTAAAAAAAAGAAACAAACAAAATGTTTTTAAAAGGTCTTTTTTTTTTTTAATTTTCTAGGGGTGCCTGGGTGACTCAGTTGTTTAGGCAGATGTTTGCCTTTGGCTGATGTTATGATTCCAGTGTACAGGGATCCAGCCCTGCATGAGACTACTTGCAATCCAAGGAGCTTGCTTCTTCCTCTCCCTCTGCACGTGATTAACCCTGCTTGTGTGCTTCCTCTCTCTCCCTCTCTCTCTCGCTGTCAATAAACAAAATAAAATCTTTTATTAAATAAATAAATAAATAAATAAATAAATAAAGTTCTAAACCTACTTTCAGTTTAGGTCCCTTAACAAAAATTACTACTGATTCATTAAAAAAAAAAAAAAAAGAAAAGATAATTTAGAAAGATGCTTCCAGAGCTAAAAACCTGGTTTTTTTTTTTCAGGATTAAATATAGAAGTGCTTTATAAATTAAAAGAAAAACTATGGTATATTAACACTAATCACACTATAACTTTGGTGGTTATGTCAAGATAATGAAAAGTGATTTTAAAACAAATTTCATTATCAGACATAAAGATCAATTCAAAATTACAGAAGAGTAAAAGCATGAATTCATCAGGGTGTATAATAATTCTTGACTTTTAATACTTAATAACAGTTTTGGGGATATATAGGGATATATAGCAGTTACACGAATAGCCATTTTACTTCTAGGCATTTAACCAAGAGAAACAAACCCTATGTTCGTACAAGGACTTGTATATGAATTTCATAGCAGCTTTATTTTTAAGAATTGAAAACAGTGGAAATGTTCATCAATGTCCATCAATAGAGCAAAGACAAATTATGATCTATTATTAAAGAAATTACTGTTCAACATCAAAATGAACTATTTACAATTGGAGATTCTCAAAGTAATGGTGCTGAGAAAAGAAAAGCCAGGCAATGTATAGTATATACTGTGTGATTCCATGACTATAAAAAAATCTAGAAAATACAAATTTATATATAGTCACAGTCATCAAATATATTGGTGTGATTTTAGTGCCTTCTTCTGTGCTCCCATAGCTTCCTACACTTGGATCTCCGAGCATTTGTTACACCATGTGAAAATTTGAACTCTTTTTCTTTATTCTGTCTTACTAGAAAAAGAATTCTTGAAATTTTATGGACATTTGAACTCTCAGATACTAGCAGAAATTCTATCACACAGTAAATTTCCAAATATAAAAGCCAGAGTTTTACCATGACTTCTAAGCTTTTACATGATCTAGCCACTCATTTAACCTCTGTGACCTCTTTCCCTGCTACTCTTCAGTCCCTCACAGTGGCCTCCTTGCTATTCCTCAGATATGCCAGTCACGATCCAACCTTATGGCCTTCAAGATAGCCAATTCCTTTGTCTGGAGTGACCTTATTGCTGATAGTTCTGGGCAAATTCATCACCTTTCCATACCTTTGTTCAATTGTCAGCTTCATTGTAACTACCCTGATCTTCCTATTAAAATTCTTAACTCCCCATCCCCTGCCTAGCAACCTTGATTTTTCTCACCCTGATCTAATTTTTCTTTTTCCCCATTGTACTCATCATTTTTGAATGCACTATGCAATTTTTATTAAGGTTCATAGCTTTTAATTGTCTCACCCATTAAAATAAAAGTTCTACAAAGCCAAGTATTTCATTTACCAGTGTAGTCTGAAGTAATATCTGCCATATAATAGGTTCAGTAGACAATTGGTAAATTTCAGAATAAATTAATGTTGAGAGTATACTGAATTTCATAAGTCATTTCAATATTTTTTTTCCAAAAAATAAACTATTTAAAAAATACCTTAAATTTACTTTCAAAATATTTTATAGCATATAATGGACAAAATAAGACAAAAAAAAAAACAAAATAAGACAAAAGCCTTAAAGAAACAATCATATAAATAACCATTTCAAACCTACTTAAAAATTGCATAATACCACACTCCTAGATCCTCTCTGAATGCTCTAAAATAACCCTTCAAAGGAAATACATTTTTAAAAATAACAGATTTTTTGGCAAATAATTTAATAAAATAAAAGTTTCATTCATCTATATAGATCATAATAAATGTTTTTAATAAGCATGAAATTATAACTCTGAAGTGTGCTAAAATGAAACCACCTGCTAAGGGTGAGAGAACAAAAATAAACATCATTTTTCCAAATAAGAGGAATTTATTACCTTTGAATCAAAGCATGTGGATTTGTTCAAACTGGCAATAAAGGAATATGGAAACACAAACCATAGAAAGTCCTATTTTAGATTTCTAAAAGACTTCATAGTGAAGAGTATACATTTTTTAAATGCTACATAATGCTACATAATGACAAGATGACAGGATGTGACAAATAGCATTTTAAAAGCTCTACTCATAATGGAACGGAAGGTGTCATTTCCCGATAATTTTATATATGTCATTAATTTACTATATCTGGATACAACACATTACCAAACAGATGTTCATCAAAGACTAAATCATTTTTAATGGAACATAATAATTTGAACCTACATTTATTAATCATTTATTTCGATATAACATTTATACTCTCGCTAAACATTTTATCAGTTGTTGACAAAAATAAAAAAAAATAGGATAAAAATTCGTGTTTGGAAAAGTGGATTTTATTTGAAATTTGCATTTAAATGAAAATATTTGCTGATATTTTTAAAACTTTAAATGTAATTTTATATATATCTGACCTATCAGATGATATAAAATTTTTGGAGAACATATGACATATTTTTTTGATCTTGGTTGAAGGTATTAATAAAGAGCAACTGTTTGTATTATTTGTATTGTGATATCTTAGTTAATAAACATGAATAACTGGTATAAAATATGTTTTTTTAAAAATTTTATTTATTTCCTTGACAGAGATCACAGGAAGGCAGAGAGGCAGGCAGAGAGAGAGGAATGGAAGCAGGCTCCCTGCTGAGAAGAGATCCCACTGTGGGACTCAATCCCAGGAACCTGGAATCATGACCTGAGCTGAAGGCAGAGATTTTAACCCATTGAGCCACCCAGCTGCCCTAAAATATGTTCTTTTTTTTAAATATAGAATTATAGTTCTTGCAAAAATATGGAACTAGCTGGAACTGAATGCCTCCTTCAAAGTCAGCTCTGGAGAAATTATGCAAGTGTAATATGGAACTATTTCAGATATTAACCAAAAACAAAGAAATGATGATAAATTCCTTAAAAGACTCTTAATTGCTCTTGACTGGTATGTTTCAAGCTCTATACCTGGTTTGAGGACAGTTTTTAACAGGCCTGTCACTGTAGAAATCAGCTGGATGTTTAGAGGCTATCAGAACTGTACAAAAACCTTGAAGGGGTAAAGACTTGAAAATTCTTTAGAGAGATTAGCTCCCTAAGGCATTATTCATCCACACATTTTCCTCCAAACAATTAAGACTGATGGATGAGGGGCACCTGAGGGGCTCTCTCATCACGTGGATGGTGGGTTAAGCCT
Source organism: Mustela nivalis (assembly GCF_964662115.1). Classification (NCBI taxonomy): domain Eukaryota; kingdom Metazoa; phylum Chordata; class Mammalia; order Carnivora; family Mustelidae; genus Mustela; species Mustela nivalis. The sequence goes on along the minus strand of NW_028135711.1, from coordinate 10,297 downwards.
CTGCCTTCATCTCAAGTCATGGTCTCTGGGTCCTGGGATCCAGCCCCACATCGGGCTCTGCTCAAAAGGAAGACTGCTTCCCTCCCTGCTTGCCTGCCTCTCTGCTTACTTGTGATCTCACTCTCTCTGTGTGTCCAATAAATAAATAAAATCTTTTAGAAAAGGCTGATGGATGCTAAATTATGAAAACTGCTCCCTCCAAATGATGCTTCTTCATAAGGATTTAAGAATTTAAAATTGTAAGAATTTAAAATTGAAACTTGATCATAGGATTTATCTTATAGAATAACATCAAGTGCAGGCAGTTATTATTAGATCTGAAGTATTTGTGATTCTGAATTCTTGGCATCATTACTAAATTTATTTTTAATAAATTATTATTTAATATATAATAATATATATAATATACTATATGTAACATATATAACATATATAATATATATAATAAATTCATTCATTTATTTATTACTTATTTATTTATTATTATTATGTATTTATTTATTAACTCAAACACAAGAAAATGAATGACCTGATTGAAAAATTGGCAAGGACTGTAACAGACACCTCACTGAAGAAGATATTGAGATGGCAATAAAGATATGAAAAGATGCTGTGATGATCCACAGCATGTCTAATTAAGGAATTGTAAATTAAAAGAACGATGAGGGGCACCTGGATGGCTCAGTGGGTTAAGCCGCTACCTTTGGCTCAGGTCATGATCTCAGGGTCCTGGGATCGAGTTCCACGTTGGACTCTCTGCTCAGTAGGAGCCTGCTTCTCTTTCTCTCTCTGTCTGACTGCCTATCCGTCTTCTTGTGATCTCTCTCTGTCAAATAAATAAATAAAATCTTTTTAAAAAATAAATAAATAAATAAAACAATGATATATCACTACACATCTATTAGAATGGCTAAAATCCAAAATACTGACAGCATAAAATGCTTTTGATGATGAGGAACAAGAGAAACTCTCATTCATTCTGATGAGAACATCAAAATGGTGCTACCACTTTGGAAGACAGTTGGGCAGTTTCTTACAAAACTAAACATATTCTTACCATATGATCCAGCAATCGTGCTCCTTGGTACTCACCCAAAAGAGCGAAAACTTTATGTACACAGAATCCTGCATATAAACCTGTGTTTGTAACAGCTTTACCCATAAGTGCCAAGAGTTGGAAGTAACCAAGATGTCCTTCAGGAGGAGAATGGATAGATAAACTGTGGTCCATTGAAACAATGGGATATGGTTCAGCGATAAAGAGAGATGGCTATCAAGCAATGAAAAGACATGGAGCAAACTTAAAATCCGTCATAATAAGTGAAAGAAGTCAATTTGAAAAAGCTTCATGTTGCAAGGTTCCAACTATATGAGCTTCTAGAAAAGGCAGAACTATGCAAACGGTATAAAGGTCAGTGGTTTGTAGCAGTTAGGAGAGGAGGAGGATGAACAGGCAGAGCACAGAGGATTTTTAGGCCAGTGAAAATGTTCTGTATGATATGTATGATATTTTAGATATATATCGCTACACAGTTGTCAAAATGCTTAAGATACTATACCAAGAGTGAACTCTATGAGAAAAGGTTTTTTTAAGATTTTATTTATTGATTTGACAGGCATCAAAGCAGGCAGAGAGGCAGGCGGGGAAAGCAGGGGTTGGGGGAAAGCAGGCTCCCTGCCAAGCAGAGAGTCTGGTCTGGGGCTCGATGCCAGGACCGTGAGATTATGACCTGAGCCGAAGGCAGAATCCTTAACCCACTGAGCCACCCTGGTGCCCCACCAAGAGTGAACTCTAATGTAAACTGTGGACTTTGGGGTGATAATGATGTGTCAGTGTAGGGTCAGTGAGCGTGAAAAATTTCACCGTGGTACAGGATGTTGATAATGGGGAAGGCTGTGTGTATGTGGGGAAAGGGAATTTTACTTTGATCCCCAAACTACTCTAAAAAATGCAGTCTGTTAAAAAAAATCTTTATAATGCAATATAATACAAAACAAGAATGCATATCAAGAGAGAAATAATGTTTAAAAGGAACGAAGAACTTCAGTAATGTGTACCTAGGGATTTTGATTGCACATTTGTAGGAAGTTCACATTGTCATTAGCAATTGTTTATCTGTGAAGTAGAAGTAACATAAAGAGTGATGAAAACTCACAAATGCAACATTAAAAAAATGCCATCTATGGGCTATTAAAAAATGGAACAAAATTTGCTTGTCTTTTTAAGCTTTGTGGGGAATGAAGGGACAGAATTTAAATTCAGCTTTATAAAAGATTGGATAATATGTTTCTACAAAGAAGGCTCCTCTGAGTAACACAGAAATAAATATGGTAGCAGAAAGTGGAGAAAGGGTTACATCTCTTGTGAGCTCACGTTCTCTGAAACACTGTCACTTAGTGGAGACAGTAACTGTCTGATGAAGAGCAAATGGTAGTCTTTCAGATTCCCGGGATTTTCACTAAGAATCGTGAATGGATTTTTTAAAAAAATATGTAAAGAATGTCTACAGTGCAAGTACCTGCAAATAACTGACATTTTGGAGAGAATATTTTAATCAGCAGAGAAGGTCAAAATGACAAAGTTCCACGATCAGAGTAAACATATGGGATTAAAAATAAAAAATAAAAAATAAAAGATTTTTTTGAAAGGAGTTTTTTTTTAAAGGAGCTTAAACAAATGTCCTTTTTAAGAGACAGTTGGCTTTTTAAACCAAAAGTACAACTCATTGAGAGAATCGCTGCTTTATTTATTGGGGTAGAAAGGACCTGGAATGTAGAAAGACCCATTCTGCAGAGGAAAAAATAGAATCACTAACAGGCCTCATGCCTTGCACAGCCAGTGGCTAGAATCCCTGCCTCATGACACCCTTTGCTAGAAGGCCGCTAGAACCATCTCAACTATGTTAGTCTTTCTTGGAAGCCAACAAGTGTTTGCCCAGTTAAGAGCACGGTAACAATCAGTTACGTTATGTTATAATGATTGTCGATATCTTTAAAAGCCTTGTCAAGTTCCTTTTTGAGTAACCCTCACCCCACCCTTAGAGAAATTTATCTGTGGTTCACCTCTTTGAAATACCTCACTGTTGTTCCACATTTACCATAGCCAAAAAAAAAAAAAAAAAAAGGTTTTTATTAACAAAGTGTCAGAAGGGGGCGCCACTGTAAACAATGAGAATTTTCGCTTCCGGGACAACTTTGTTGCAGAAACAGCTGAAAGCAATCAGGTCAGACAGAGCCAAGGGCTGGAGGGATTTTTAAAATTACAAAAACCGAACCAAATCAAACCAAAACAAAAATCAAAACCAATGGCCAAGATTTCAAGTTTGCTACTAAAGGTATGACATTCTCCTAAACATGCACGTGACTTGTTCAGTATATTTATATATTTATATTTGAAGAAGAAGGAACTATTTGATGCGACAAATCCACGTTGATTAAAAATTACCAGATATGGGGGCTCCTGGGTGGCTCAGTGGATTAGGCCTCTGTCTTCGGCTCAGGTCATGATCTCAGGGTCCTGGGATCGAGTCCCACATCAGGCTCTCTGCTCAGCAGGGAGCCTGCTTCCTCTTCTCTCTCTCTCTCCCTCCTCTCACCTACTTGTGATCTCTCTCTGTCAAATAAATAAATAAAATCCTTAAAAAAAAAACAATTACTAGGTGTGAAATACATCGGGGTTATGGGAAGGAAAATGATTTCACCTGATCTGACTAGGAAGTGGTTGAAGCCTGAATTAAAGTGCTATACAAAGAGTAAAGACCTGGGAAATATATGGGGAAAAAATCCCTAGAAAAACAGACATAATAACTGGCTGCTCTTTATTGATCCAGATCCTGCGGTAGGCAAAGAAGAGCTGGTTTTAGCCAGAGGATGATCTCCGTTTGTCTTCATGATCTGGCATTTCCTGCAAGCCAGGCATGGGGCTCTGCACTAGAGCTGCAAATGCTGGGAGCCCTCACTGTCCCTTTTCTCTTCTCAGGGGGACAACGGGCATGTCCATGGTGCAGTGTGACAGGTTTTACCACAAGGAGATAAAGACTGCCAAGGGAGGTTGAAGCTGGAAAAAGCCACTTAGGAACAGATTTTCAGGGGAGGTGATAGACAAAGGCAATGCGAAGAATGAGGATGAGTGTGTCAAGTTTCAAAGTGCCAGGAGGCAGCACAGTGCATTCGGGAAACTACAGCAAGTTCATGACAACCGACAGCTGATCTGGCAGCATCACCTGGGGATGGAGGCTGAGCCCCGGGGTTAACACTGGGGGTGAGATGGTTTGTATACTATGCCGAGGAGGTGAGGTACTACACTGTGGGGGCACAGAGAGCTACCGGAGGATTTCAAATATCAGAATCGTAACCATAATAGAGTATTTCATTGCATCCTAGCTTTCATCAAGAGTAAGATGCACTATAGTTTATGTTAGACTAATAAAGAGAAATGCTGTCAGTTAAACTAGGATATGTCCTCAAGTGCAAGGTGAGTGCCACCTTAAGAGATATTAAAATGGGGGGGGGAGGAGAAATCTTAGAACAAGTAAACATTGGTACTAGAATAATTAAGAAAGTTCAAACACTTGGATCAACAAAAAAAAGTGATTAATCCTTCCATGTGCCCCAACCTATATTAAGTCTTAGAACAAGAGACATTCTCATCTTGATGCCCCGCAGCTGTTAGACCCAAGGTACAGAGGGCAGTAGCCAACGACCAGCAGGCCCCAAGTGCCATGTGCAGCCTCTAAGAGCAACTGCCTTTGAGAGAGGAAACGGTTGAGAGTGGGCTTTCTGAGGTAGAGAATTACTAGCTGGGAAAGTAGGAAAATTGACACAGAATCGGAATTGATGCCCCTACATGACAGAGTTGGTGAAACTTCCCTTCTCAGAGATCTTGAGGCTCCTCAGAAATGTATTTTTCATTTTGGACGGAACATTCAGGATAAATATGATCTGTTCGAGTTCCTGGTTCTCTCATCAGGACTGTTTCTTAGGCTTCACTGGCACAAGAAAAGGGTTTTGATAGTCCAGGGTAAATCCTGACAAAAGCAAAGCACAGTATCTATGAAAAACTAACCACTCAGAAGAGAACAACAGATAAAAGGCCAGGCCGACCTGACCCTGCAGGATAGGTTAGGTTGTTCTGGTAACAGGGGTAGAGGGGAAGTGCCCATCTCCTGCTAGAAGAGCTAGAGAAGACCCCTTCCGGAGAGACCACCAGGAGAGGAGAGCAGTAGGTGCTGATGATGAAGAATATTTTAATCAGCAGAGAAGGTCAAAATGACAAAGTTCCAGGATCAGAGTAAAAATATGGGATTAAAAAATAAAAAATAAAAAACATATTTTTTTGAAAGAATTTTTTTTAAAGGAATTTAAACAAAAGTCCTTTTTAAGAGACAGTTGGCTGTTTAAACCAAAAGTACAACTCACTGAGAGAATCGCCGCATTATTTATTGGAGTAGAAAGGACCTGGAATGTAGAAAGACCCATTCTGCAGAAGAAAAAATAGAATCACTAACAGGCCTCATGCCTTGCACAGCCAGTGGCTAGAATCCCTGCCTCATGACACCCTGTGCTAGAAGTCCACTAGATCCATCTCAACTATGTTAGTCTATCATGGAAGCCAACAAGTGTTTTCCCAGTTAAGAGCACAGTAACAATCAGTCACGTTATGTTATAATGATTGTCGATATCTTTAAAAGCCTTGTCAAGTTCCTTTTTGAGTAACCCTCACCCCACCCTTAGAGAAATTTATCTGTGGTTCACCTCTTTGAAATACCTCACTGTTGTTCCACATTTAAGACACAATGAAGAAAAAAAAAATTGACAATGAGTTCCAGATTTTAAAAGTCACTTGCCATTCAATCAAAATTGTGAGTTTGATCGGTTACCGAACACTTTATAATGCACCCCCGGTAATTTTACAGAGATTATTTTTTTCTTACCAATTCTTGGTTATTCTGTCTTGCAATGCAGAGAACGCTAACTAATTTAAAATAAACTTCCATTAATTTTGATTGTTATAAACTTAAAATTGATTAATTTCCATATACAGAGTTTAAAATGTTCACAATTTACATTAATTATATATGCTGGCTCTACCTTGGAAAAATTATACTGAAAATTGAAATTAAAATGATGTTGCATATAGCTGCAAGAAGCCACCTGTCCCATTTCATCTTACTATATAAGTTGTGCCAGGTAATTTATAAAATCCCTACTGCATAACAAATCTATTTTTTGTTGGAATGGGTAGTAATGTTTTTTCATATTTCTAAATAAGATTTTGTCTATGAGTGCATCTGCAACTGTATTTTTCCTAAGTGGCTTCATGGTCTTGAACTGAGAAAGCTCAGAACATTAAACATCAAAATAATATAATTTGACATAATTAGACATCAAGGAAATGCAATTAAAATGACACTGAGATATCACTACACAGTTATCAGAATGGCTAAAATAAAATATAATGACAAGTCCAAAAGAAAAAAATATACCGTTTGATGATACACAATGGCAAGTTGTACCATAACTTAACCATCTCAGACTAGTGTAGTGTTAAATTTGTTTTTCTAAGCAATGTTTTGGGTTACTTAACACTATTCAAGGATTTAAAGTGCTATCATTTTACTTAAAACTGTGAAATTTGGTCAGATTTAAATTTCAATTTATGTTAAAATATTCTGTAAACTGTGTTAAACTTTGACATTTGTTCCCTCTGTTCAGTGAATAACACTATATCATATTTTGAAAAATACACTAATTTTCATTTTGAAAAATATCCCTTTTTCCTCTTATGGTAATTATTAATATGAATTAATAGTAGAATTTGATATGGTTCCATATGAGCATAAATACTTTATTGTATATTATAAAATTTAATAATGAATATAATGTACTTCTTTGGACAATTTTTAAAGACCAGTCTACTCTTAAAAAAAAAAAATGGAGACGCACTTCTTCAGTTCACACAAATTTCATTTTATTATATACCTCAGATAGATTTCAACAAATCATAATTTACTAAAATTATGTCTATTTAAAAATCTCATAGAAGAGTTAAACCATCAAAAATAAAAATAAACACGCACAACACACACACATCACCCATGTATTGGCAAATCACAATTGCTGTAACAATACATTAGACATTCCACAGTTAAGGGCTATCAAAATTTCCATCAGTGACAAAAAGATTTGTATCCAAATGGACTGATTTTCCAGAATCCAAGAAAAAGTCTCCTAGGGTTTATTTAAAGAAAAATATTTGAACAAATACTTTTTAAATTTAGGAAATACAGAACATATGATTAAAGAATATTTGCAGTGCAGACTATATTCAATCCTTCCTTCAAAATGTGCCTTTGAGTACATAATTCTGTTTTCTCTATCTAAATTGAGCTGTCCTCCAAGGAAGTTTTCTAAAATGTGTGTCTCTGTGTGATAAATGTTCTAAGACCTAACATGCTTCATTGTATTTTTACTGTGCTCTCAAATTTAATCAATAATTTGGCTTGATGTATAATATCTAGTTTCAAATGTCTTTTCCATCTATACAAACACCCAGCTGTCTCCTTTATATGCTATTACTATTGAGAATTCTGCTGTCAGTATTATTCTTGTACATTTTATGTGATTTGTTCTCTTGGGCATTATTTATGCTCTTCTCTGTTTTTGATATTCTTAAAGCTCACCATAATATATATGAGTGTTTTTTTAAAAGATTTTATTTATTTATTTGACAGAGAGAAATCACAAGTAGTTGGAGAGGCAGGCAGAGAGAGAGAGAGAGGAGGAAGCAGGCTCCCCGCCGAGCAGAGAGCCCCATGTGGGACTCGATCCAAACCCTGAGAACATGACCTGAGCCGAAGGCAGCGGCTTAAACCACTGAGCCACCCACGCACCCTATATGAGTTGTTTTGTGTGTGTGTGGTTTTTGTTTTGTTTTGTTTCTGATTTCACATGTTTGGCATTATTTTAAGTCTGGTATCTTTTATCTTTCTTTAATTCTCCAAAATTTATCTCAGTACTTATTTAAATATTTTCTTTATTTATTTTCTCTTCTACTGCATTTGGGCAGAAGTCATTAATTTATTTGTTTTTTTTCCCAACTCACTTATTCATTTTACAGCTATATTCATCTTAGTCTCCATTTATTGTATTCTTTATTTCAACAATTTTCACTTAATTTATATTCACAGTATAGTATCTTTCTTTTCTTTGTATATGTATATCATTATTTTATCATATACTTTTAAGCTATTTAAAAAAATATTTTATTTATATATTTGACAGTGAGAAATCACAAGTAGGTAGAGAGGCGGGCAGAGAAGCATGCTACCTGCTGAGCAGAAAGCCTGATGTGGGGCTTGATCCCAGGACCCTGAGATCATGACTTGAACTGCAGGCAGCGGCTTAACCCACTGAGCCACCCAGGTGCCCCTTTTAAGCTATTTTTTAAAAGTACAGTCATTCTTTTTTTTTTAAGATTTTATTTATTTATTTAATTGACAGAGAGAGATCACAAGTAGACGGAGGGCAGGCAGAGAGAGAGAGAGAGAGAGAGAGAGAAGCAGACTCCCTGCTGAGCAAAGAGCCTGATGCAGGATTTGATCCCAGGACCCTGAGATCATGACCTTAGCTGAAGGCAGTGGCTTAATCCACTGAGCCACCTAGGCGCCCCTAAGCTATTTTTTAAATTCCTGTTCCAATAGCACTTGGATTGCCATATAAAGTTAACCACATCATTTTTTTTAGGTAAGTAATTGTACTTTATATGTGCATAGTTATTTTGGTCCATGAGTTCAGCTACTCTTAGGATCATCAAATCTCTGTAAAGTCTGGGTATGCTAAGATTTTCTAAGCAACAATAAAATACATTGAAACCTGGTAGCTTAATTATAATAATGTTTTCTTCCTCAATCATTCACAATAGCATTACATTCTGAGTAGCTCCCTTCTATTTTGCAACTATAGTGTTTGGTAAAACTTGAATTGTGATATCACTGTGATAATGTGAATTACTCCAGGTTTTTCAGAGAATCGGGAAGAGAAAAAAAAAAGGAAGATATTCTCCAGGGCCAACTCTAGAAGTGACTATTAAAACATCTGTCCAAATTCAATTGAACAAAACTCAGAAATGCCATCTCCAGTGAAATACAAAGAAGAGTATATATAGTTCTGGGCACACACATCTCATTTGACCCAAAGATGTACATCAATGAAAGACTGAAGGCCAATCACCACTCCATGGGAGAATTTAAAAATAAATTTACTAATGAGGCCAAGAATTCAGAATCACAAATACTTCAGATCTAATAATAACTGCCTGCACTTGATGTTATTCTATAAGATAAATCCTATAATCAAGTTTCAATTTTAAATTCTTACAATTTTAAATTCTTAAATCCTTATGAAGAAGCATCATTTGGAGGGAGCAGTTTTCATAATTTAGCATCCATCAGCCTTTTCTAAAAGATTTTATTTATTTATTGGACACACAGAGAGAGTGAGATCACAAGTAAGCAGAGAGGCAGGCAAGCAGGGAGGGAAGCAGTCTTCCTTTTGAGCAGAGCCCGATGTGGGGCTGGATCCCAGGACCCAGAGACCATGACTTGAGATGAAGGCAGAGGCTTAACCCACCATCCACGTGATGAGAGAGCCCCTCAGGTGCCCCTCATCCATCAGTCTCAATTGTTTGGAGGAAAATGTGTGGATGAATAATGCCTTAGGGAGCTAATCTCTCTAAAGAATTTTCAAGTCTTTACCCCTTCAAGGTTTTTGTACAGTTCTGATAGCCTCTAAACATCCAGCTGATTTCTACAGTGACAGGCCTGTTAAAAACTGTCCTCAAACCAGGTATAGAGCTTGAAACATACCAGTCAAGAGCAATTAAGAGTCTTTTAAGGAATTTATCATCATTTCTTTGTTTTTGATTAATATCTGAAATAGTTCCATATTACACTTGCATAATTTCTCCAGAGCTGACTTTGAAGGAGGCATTCAGTTCCAGCTAGTTCCATATTTTTGCAAGAACTATAATTCTATATTTAAAAAAAAGAACATATTTTAGGGCAGCTGGGTGGCTCAATGGGTTAAAATCTCTGCCTTCAGCTCAGGTCATGATTCCAGGTTCCTGGGATTGAGTCCCACAGTGGGATCTCTTCTCAGCAGGGAGCCTGCTTCCATTCCTCTCTCTCTGCCTGCCTCTCTGCCTTCCTGTGATCTCTGTCAAGGAAATAAATAAAATTTAAAAAAAACATATTTTATACCAGTTATTCATGTTTATTAACTAAGATATCACAATACA